>NC_056728.1:809309127-809561627 GCF_019279795.1 Protopterus annectens | reverse complement strand
TCTATGGGACCTGAGAATATCCCTGGCTGTGCTCTACATGAACTACAGAGTGACCTGGCACCTTACCTGTGTGCCCTGTTCAAGCACAGCCTCACCTTAGGCTTTGCCCCTACTGAATTGTGCACTACTACAGTCACCCCTCTCCACAAACAAGGTGTAACTACAGACCCAGGGAAACACCTCCCCAGCTACCTGACAATTCTGTTATGCAAAGCTATGGAATGCATCATCATGCACCTAATAAACAGTTATATGGGAATCTGCAGACTCAGGATCCCACACAGTTTACCTTTGTGAAGTGTAGGTCATACCTGTTCATTCAACCTGCTCAACATCTTGGTGTCAGTCACCTGAGCTGTGGATGAAGGCAAGGTGACACATACAGCCTACAATGATCTGGCCAAAGCATTTGATAACATTCCCCACTCACTAACTAGAAGGGAACAGAGGCACAAACACAGGGGTAGATTGGACATACTGCTGTCATGCATTGAGACAGTTGCAGATGTCATTGGGTTTGTTGTAACATCCTTTATGAGGAATATGACATCGGTAATACCAATAGATGTGAGTATTTGCTGACTGCAGTCTCCAGAGTCCACAACCGACATACCAAGGAAACCAACTGTCTGGTGAACACACAAAACATAACAAGCAGACATGTGGCTAGTCTGTGGACAGCTGCCAGTGGAGTGGTATGTCAGAGACATATCACTGTGAGTCGTGACATCACACATTAAATGCATGTCCACACAAACCATGTCAATCTATCAATCCACCCTGTGCATAACAGCACTGATGGCATAGAATCTGTTCACAAATCTGGGGATATGTTCCCCCATGTTGGTTGGCTGCCTCCACATGTCCTGTCCTGTGATGTATTGCTACTCACTGTATGTGAATCTGTAGGCCACCACCTCTGTAATGTCCCTCACACAGTCGAGGAAATGGAACAAGGCCCACATTAAAGAATGTACCATATGTTGGAACTAGCAGCAGTGTCCAGGCTCACAGCCGAATACAATGTGTGCACCTACATAGTGGTATGGCCATAGCAATACCTGACATCTACACATCTGTACAGAGGACAGACAGAAAGTAGATAGCCAACAGGTTATGCATTAGGATGAATGTTTTGAAAGATACACATCTGAAAATGAAAGGTATGCCATTACTACATGACAGCAGTCCTCAATGACATGTCCAAAAAACATAGTAGTCTACAGTTAATATTAACATAGCAAAACAATATCCAATAGAAGATACATATAAACATACAGCTGAAACACCAAGAACAAGATACTCAGTACACAGAGTTCAGTTTTGCATGCAGGGGTGTATGGTTCCAGTACTACAATCTGCAATTTACTCTTACTTGAAAAGGCACTGTTAAAAGTACTAACGTAATGATACCATACGTGTTAAACTATTTCTGCCAACCAGTGCACTGTAACTGGTGTAACATGCAAGTGTGACTGCTTATAACCTGGGATACTACCCCATGTATGAAACAAATCCAAAGAGAAAAGATTGTGGTACTACCCATGTATACCCACGTGTCCCATACAGTATAGTCACACCCCTTGCTACTGATATGACAGCACACAGAAGCATATTATGTACAGGAAATTAAATACACTTATTAAAGATGTCATTACCCTGCTATTTTATCAGATTGGAATGTGATCACTGGTTACCAGGGCTAAGCTACGTAAATGCTAAGCAGATTTGCACACTGGTAAGTGAAGCCTACCTGGTGTAAGCACCTTTTTGTTTAACCATATGTTATCACAGCTTACTGTCATGCAAACTCATGCAAACAAGTTCAAAGCTGCTCAAAAGTGCCTTAACCACTCTGTATCCAACAGTCCTTGTTCTGCATAGTAACAAAATAAACAGCCCTTACAGGTCTTGAATCCAGAACCCTGCACACCATAGCCTATGCAATTTATCAGTAAGCTACCTCTGCTGTACTCCTTGAGGATGTTTTCTCAAACATACCCTTCTTTACAGCCAATTTACAATAGGGAAGAAACAAGTGTGCAATTAGGAAGGATTGGTATCTATAAATATATATGAATAGAAACATACATAGAGAGAGAGTGAGATATGTAGGGAGCTCCATATATGTGTACAACAATATACAGATATATTACCAATAAATACTGAGGTGTACATATATATATATATATATATATATATATATATATATATATATACATATGTATGTATACAAATATATACATATATATATATATATATATATATATATATATATACATATATATATATATATATATATATATATATATATACATATATATATATATATATATATATATATATATATATGTGTGTGTGTGTGTGTGTGTGTGTGTGTGTGTGTGTGTGTGTGTATGTGTGTGTGTGTGTGTGTATATATATATATACATACACATACACACATATATATATATATATATATATATATATATATATATATATATATATATATATATATACATACATACATACATACATATACAGATATATATATATATATATATATATATATATATATATATATATATATATGCATACATGTCCCAAAATATACACACATATGCTGCTGATAGACCACCCACAACTGGGACAGCATGCACAGTTGGTTAAAAAAAGCAGCCATGACACTCACATCTGACCCTCCCCCCAACATTTCAAATAAATAAGTGAACAGAACACTGCTGCAAAATCATGATAGGCCGTAAACAATGGGCAGACATACAACATCTTAGCAAAACAAATAAAATGTATGAACATAGCAAACAAAAATTCAACCGGCCAGTAATTTACACATGTTTATTATACTCTGATCTTGGCCAAAGCCTTCAAGGAGTAAACATTACCAGAAATACATGCCTTAATCACAAGAAGCAATTAACACCTAATTACATAACTGAATACACAACCTCCAATTGCACTCGTCATTTAACCCCCTACGGGATAAAGTATCACAGTTAATATTAATACATTGACTCTGTACATAACAATTGTCCTTTTATGAATGTTTCATCACACCGAGGAACAGACATTTTAGAAACAGTACCTTGAGCCCTACTTCTGTCCCCATGGTGTGATTTATTCAAATGTACGGCTATAGAACTGACATATTTCTTATCAGTAATACATCTGATGTTCTAACAGCCTAGTTTTAAAGCATGTGTTACTGTCCCCCACATAAAATATGTTATAAGGCCATCTAAGAGCATTCTTTATACACCTAACTCTTGAATGTACAGAGTTCAACATGTTTCCCAGCATTTCCCCTCAGCAGGAATTACAGCACTAAATAATGATAGACCAGTATATCTATCCACCTAGTACTGTATGACATCTGGACAAAGCCTGATATAATTGGTGGACAGAAGCCCAAATTTATGGCCATGCATGAAATATTGCTGTTATAGACTGAGAAAGTTGCTGGTGTTACAGGGTTTGCTGTAACATATCTTTTATGAGGGATATAAAGTCAGAAAAACAAATGGTTGTTACCCTCTACATAATGCAATCACCAGAGTTTGATACTGATTTGATACTGATTTGCCAAGGAAAACACCTGTCTGGGGAACAGCCTATACATAACAGGCTAACCTGTGGCCATTATGTGGATGGCCCTACAGTTGAGAGCTATGCAGAGACAGAACTTTATCAGACTGAAACCCATGCAGAAGTAGCATGTGCAGACAAACCCTGTTTAACTAGCAGTATTCCAAACATATGATAGCAATACTCACATTCTGCTCTTAAGTCTTGAACCTTCTCCACCATTTAGTTGTCTTGTCTCAACAAGTCTTGTTGTAAGAGGTAATAGCTCACACAACTCTAGGATGTCTTCCTCACAAGTAAGGGAAGGGCCAGAGCCCACATAGAGTACTCATTTATAGGAGTGTGTTGCCATGACATTGGCTATTGGAAGGCCTACACAGCTGCTCTGCATGCAATTAGCAAGTGGGGAACCCCAATAGATGCACAGGCCATCACCCTGTTATGAGCATCACCTACAAAAGCCATGCTGCCACCTATTCAAACCAGCTTTATCCCTGTAGTGCACAAAGAAAGAGAGAGAGAAATAACAAATGAAACATAAAGTTGAAAAGAGAAGAAAGAAAAAAGGTAAGTGGAACATGTGAGCAAGTAATTGAATGTAGTACTTGGTCTGTAATAATGGGAAATATGATTTGGAGGAATATATGTCCCAACAAGACACGCTGTACTAATGTCCTGCTAAACAGCTGCTATGGCCATAGCACCTGGCCCTCTCTGCAGTGGGAGATATCACAGACATACCACTCAACTGTACAGATCTTCATAGAATGTCCACATTTTACCATTATGTATTTTTCTCTGTTCCTCCTGAGATCTGTACTTTTCTGGCAAATAGCTGAGGATTGAAGTCATAGGGTAATGACAAACACTTGAGTTTAACACTCCACATCATTAAGAATATTCACTGTAATGCTAAATGTATCATTCTACGAACTTACTATGTTTGTAACACATATATTTAAAGTCTGCCCCTATTTATACCCCCATCATTTTAGGCATTGTCCAGATGTGATGCTCTGAGAGGTTGTGAGGTGGGATCACAGCTCAGGAGCCTGACTCACCTGGGAAAGGGCAGCTCATATATGACAACTGCAGGGTGACTGTCAAACAGTTGTGACTGTGCCACTGCTCAGCCAGTTAATGGGATGCTTTCCATATCTGTGTTACCTGCGATTAAGAGTATGACACATGTTTGCCTTGTAAAGCTAAGACACCTGTAGAGGGTGTTTGCATAGTACAGTACTGTTGCAGACATGTGTGTTGAACTGCATGTGATATATTGAATTAAAATTTGACTGTACAGTATTCTGCTGGACAATAAGCACATTTGTGACTGAAATCTGTAGTCACATACACATATACCTATGTTATGTCAGCCAAACCATTGGCAGGTATGTGGGCAATGGCATTGTAAAATAATACCCTACTTATGACTGTCGGACATCTTTAAGGTTATCACAGTGATGTCAAACCCTACTGTGCAATCAATGTACTAATGTATGGCTTGGCTATATTAATACAGTATCAATACTGATGTGCCCTTTGACACCCACTTATGTGTGCCATTGTCCAGACAAACTGCTGTAACAGGTTGAGAAGGATGATTGAGTGGCAAGACTGTAACTACAGTGTGCCATACTAACATATAATAGAAATGTATACCGGGTATCCCCTGAGCACATGTATGTATTCTTATGTTCAGCTGGAAGGCAGAAAACTAAATCACATGGGTTTCAAGCATTCAGGTACATAGGTTGTGCATGTTGCACGTGTGTAATAGTGTCAGTGCATACAACAGACAGAAATGTGTACAGCTACTGGTTATTGCAGTGCCCTGACACTGATATGGGTACTAGAGTAGGCATGATATTCAGCTATTAATCAGAGAAGTGTCCACCTGTTATGGCCCTCTGTCCATGCTTACCACTACCAGCTATATGCACACCTATATACAGTGGATATCACAAGTGTACACACCCCTGTTAGACTGCCAGGTATGTGTGCTGTAAGACAATCAGACTACAGAAGATCATTTCATAATGTTTCTCATCTTTATGTAACCCCTAACCTGTACAATTCCATTGAAATACAATCAAATGTATTTCTAGGAAGGTGACCAACTATTGCCAAGTGAAGATGTGCCATGATGTTAGAGTCCAGAGCAAAATGGATGAATGCTGTAACTCTCAAGAGGTGCATACACAACATATCAGTGTAAGTGTGTGCACACTCATTCAACTGGCTTATTGCACTGAGTATTATTTCCATATGTTTTCACAGACCTGTTATGTTTTCAATTGAATTGTACAGGCTATATGTCACACTACAGGTGGGAATTGTTATGAAATGAGTTATTGTGGTTTCATGTTACAATTGCACAAATACCAGGCAGTGTATCAGGGGAGTGCACCCTTTATATCCACTGTAGCTATATGGACACAGCAGTACCTGACTTGTATATCCAGCCTCCACCAAAGTAGAGTAATCCCTTTGTTGGACAGCAGCAATACACAAACCAAATAATAGGTTACTACATTGGCTGTAGAGGGACACATAGGTGCAGACAACAACTTTGAAGCAAGTTCACCTATATCTGAGCGAGCATGTAAGTTCACAGGTGACGTCCTATAATGCTGATTACGACTATGAGTCAGACATATCCACGAGACCAAGGACAATTGCAACCATGTCTCCATATATGTTGCAAGTCTCAGATGAAACAACACAATTCACCCTGTACTGGGGGTAAAGAACACCTCATAGACACATGCCATAGATATAGGCAATCTGCATCACACAGGTTAGGTGGGAATATTGCCACCCTGTCCACCCCAGTTGTACATGGAGATATGCACATCAACCACACTCCTCTCCTCAGCAATGGTGCGCATGTACATATTGCCTTCTGATGGCAACAACAGCATATCCCCATGTGGCATAATAACATCAGTGGCTGCCTCCTACATGAACGCAGGCATGTGCTCAGAGCTCCATCACACACTGCAGTCAAACACAGATCTGCTTCCATACACACACCATCCACACAGAAGATGACCACTGTCAACCCTCTACACAGAAATGCATGGAGGATAGAGAATTATGCAATCAAGTGTCCGAGATTGGGGGAATATGATAGCTCAGGGACAGGCCTGTAAGGCAAACTGCTATAGCCCTGATAGCGTGGAGGGTTTCGGTGTATTCTGGATTATTTCCAAGCAATATTCACTGCTGATGTGCATTTTGGCAACAGTTTGAGGTCCTGTGACATTTTCCTGTTTATATCTTCCAGGTAACGTGCACAGTGCTCACTTACCAGCATTGTCTGTTGGGAAAACAGACATCATCACCCAATATGCAATTAGACATTATGCCCTGTCATGTGGATGGAGAGCAGAAGATGTGTGGGAGAGGACTGCCTTGTGGAACAGTGTAGTCCACAGGGTAAATGATGCCAGCCTGCACAGCAGAACTTAATGAGTATGTGCAGCCTTGGGCCACCGACCTCAAATGCCATGCCCATCAATGGGCTGCTGCTGTAGAGAGGTACCAGCTAGCCACAGGTGGGGGCCCAGCCATCTAGCCCCCACTGACACCCACCGAGGAGCTCCTTACCACCCTTGGACCACACGCCGACCGCACAATTCATGATGCTGAGGGCAGCATTGTGGAGGTGGGTTTCACACACACGCACACACACACACACACACACACACACACACACACACACACACACACACACTCTGGATGAGGAGCGTGCATGTAAGGGCCCAATGGGGATTAGTACACTAATGTATCAGACATACATGTATCTGTATTGTATCTACATGCATGTGTCAGGTCCGATTTCAGTTGTGGATGGGTTTTTCTAATGCAAAGGGGTACACATCTATGGTGAGGCTAGGATATTGTGTATTATTTATTAAGGTTAGTACTGTTGATGTGCAGACATGATGCATCCATCCTCTACCAAGGTCACATGTATGCCTGCTGACAATAACTCCCTCTCACAACTACCTAGGACCCTTTGATCTGCATATGAGACAGCAGCCTAAAGCTGGTGAGTATTACATTGTTCTGTTGTTGCCTGGCAATACCCCAGGCATGTGAAGCGCATGCAATTTACCATGCACACAACCATCTGTAATAGCTATATTGCTTTATGTAATAGCTATATTGCTTGTTGTGCATGTTCATTTTTGCTGGTGTTAACTGTATTGGATCACAGTAGTCACCAATGGGGCCTATCTGATGTGAATTCAACATTCCTATAGCATACCTCAAAACTTGTCAGTGCCAAGATGTCTGGACAGAGGCCAGCAAATTGTGTTGGACAAACAGCCTAAGGTAAGGTCATGCATGACACATTACTGGTATACATTGGATATAAATTGTGTACGCACCCCTCTTAAGATGCAAGGTGTTCCTGTTACATACTAATTAGGACCACAATATGACAGTCCACACCTCTTCCAGCCTTTAATGTGACCCATAACAGGTACAGTTCATTTGTAAAACCAAGCATCTGTACTCATGTATTGAACCTACAAGGGAGGCCACCTGTGAGGGTGACAAATGTCCTATCAGCATGATGTTTCAGTCAGGTATGATACATCATGCTGCCATATGTGTCAGTACACTCACTGTGGCCTATTTGGATATAATATCACATATATGGGCATTGTTAAGGCACACAGACCTCTTCCAACCACGTATAGGTTTCAAACATATGGATATTCCAGACACATCTGTATGTTTTTATTATATATTCGATGATTCAAGTTTTGCACATATGTTTTTGAACACATGAGGTTCGAAATTTTGAAGCTTCAAATATATAATATACACCGTGCCTATTTTGGTATTCCTACTATAATACTATGCAGTTATCAGATGTGCCACAGAGCTTATACATTTCCACCTCTTCCAAAGGTACTTCTAATGTGGATGACATCAACAGGTTGACTAAATTGGAGTGAAGGGAAGTGTAAAGGGTAGTACAAAGGTAAAAAATGGTATTAGCCAGAATGTACATGATTCACACACACTCACCAGTACTGGAATTAGAATTCCTGCATATCAAGGTATTCCTGTTATAGTACTATGCAGTTATCAGATGCACCAGAGAGATTATACATTTCCACCTCTTCCAAAGGTACTTCTAAGGTGGATGACATCAAGCGGTCTACTAAATTGGAGTGAAGGAAAGTGTAAAGGGTAGTACACAGGTCAAAAATGATATGAGCCAAACAGTACATGATTCAAAAATACATACATACACACAAACACACACACACACACACACACACACACACACACACACACACACACTTGCCAGTACTGAGATTAGAACTCCTGCCTATCTACGTATGTCTAGTACACTGTTACGCAGTTATCGCACATGCTACAGAGCTTACTGAACTTTCACATGGCCAAAGCTGCTGATAAATGCACAGCTGTGGTAAAGTATTACAAGTGGCAGACAGTCTGTCTTCTGTTCTACCCATACATCATGCTAGTTCTTTCTGTCTTGCACTTCAACTAGCATTATGGCTTGGCACTTCACCAGGTTACTGTATCAAGAAGTGTGGCACACCTGTGAGCTGTCAGCAGAACTCATTCATCACAGACGTCACCCCAGTACTTACTAGTTATGTCCACCCCTCCTTGCATGTTTGAAGGGCAGTTATCTGTGCTTTCACCCACTAACCTGGTGCACTTGTTCATTCTGGGGCACTGTAGCAACTGCCGCATGTACACAGACAACCCTCCTCTCTAAACTCCAAACATTCAGACCTGTGAGGGTTACCTATATATCACCCAATGTGGACATATGCGTTCTCCAGCAAAGACTGGACTAGCAGGTCAAGAGGATAAGATCAACACCTGCATCACACCATGTGGAACACATAGCTCACCATGACACCCACTTTGACAGCCATAACATACAGTGAAAAGGCACACACCCACCTTCCCAGAGGCATTCACTGGACATCTACCCAAATAGCACAGACCAGCAAGGCAGACACCTACTCAGACACCGTAACATGGCACATGCCAAGGAATACATATTTAACCTACACAGTGTGCCCCCAACCTAAGACACCAAGGCTAACCACCTTGCACAATACAGTGATCATGGGTAACTCAATACTGAGGCACACACATTCCACTCACTAAGTTGAATATGGAGCAGGTAACAGCCAAATATCAATCACATGCCAGCATCTAACACATGACACAGCCAGTCATATCACTCCCCAACAACTACGGGTATCACTCCGTTCATGTGGGTGTGAATGTCTTGGGACACACCTACCTGGACTACATGACAAGATACATGGTTGGACTCACTGATTATTCGGTCCAGGCAGGTGTGACAGTAGCCCTTGGCAGTGTACTGCTGTCACCCAGAATGATGCTGCAGTACTATCAACAGATGGTTGACTGCAACATCAGCTTACATGTTACGTGTCATTCTCAGGGGATTCAGAAACTCTCTGCTTGGGATGGCATGATTGACAGAACCCAATGACTTGCCGTGGATGTCCTACATCTGTCACCGCTGGGTTGCCAGATACTGGCTAAGTGTCTTGCCACTGCTTATGGCGCCTTATTAGGCAGTGTTCCTAATGTTATTACCACCATAACAGCTACACATGTATGCAATCTGAAGGTCATGCTGCTCAATAGTGGACATCTAACTGTCAGGATGCAGTCACTCATGGCAGTCATTGGAGTGAAGGACATGTCTGCTGTAATGGAGAGATGGTTCACAGCAGCAGACAGTAGACCTGCAGTATCAGGCTATGATGCATACCACTGCTGACAGCCCTCAAACATGGACCACACCACACCTCCACAGGTGGTGTTGTCTCCATATTCATTATGGATAGGAACACCTCCAGACTAGTATCCCAGCATAATGCATTGGAGATACCTCCGGTACAACTGCCTTGGGGTAATAGTGCAATCCAGACCATAGCTTGCTATGGGTCTACATCTATGTCCCTAGACTGTCAATGCACATTCCTCAACACCCTGCCATCTATGATGGTCCAACGCAACACTGACATAGTATGAGTCTTCAACTACCACTCCATCACCTGGGGAATGTAGCCAAGCACCAGTACAGTGGCCCAACACTTCTGGGATTCATCATTTTGATTGCCCTAGACCAGCTCATATTGACCCCTGGTAGAGGATGCAACAACCTTGACCTGTGTTGACTACTTAAATATGGGACCGTTGCTCATCCCCAGATGTCAATCCCTGAATGGTGAGATTCACACATGCTATAATCAACATGGAACTCAACATGTCAGCCACACCCTCCTGAAAGATAACCACCTGGCAAAACCTCTCCAAAGCTGACTTTGCAGCCATGAAAACAGGGGTTGATGTCTTCACTGCACCTATGGCAATGGTACATAGCTGCATGACTGTGGAATCATACACATAGGCACTGTACAAACAGGTACATGAATGCATGGTACTAGCCAGAGCCAAAAGAACCCAGACACAGTCCTCCAAATACTGGGAGGCAATGTGATGGTCACCTGCCATTACTAAAGTGTACATCAGAAGGAGGATACTGTTGCAGGGAAAGGTGGTATCCCATGACTGTTGAACTCCCTTATTAGCCTGAAACACAACTTTGGATGCCTCATGGAATCCCCTCCAGGCATCTATGGAAGCAGAGATGCAGCCGACACTGATGACAATCACAACAGCCTTTGATAGTTACATCAACAACCTCCACAGCATTAAATACAAGTGCTGCGAGTTACTACACAAAGCTAACACCTATCGTGAAACAACAAATATTGGCCACAGTCTTGGCAACACATTCAGTGCCAGCTTTACCTCTCTTTTCCCCCACAAGTGAAATGCTGAGTGAATGTGTTCTTACATGCTGTCTCCCATTTCCATTCTGGGCATCTGTGTGTCACCAGGATGTGGCCCTGCAGCAAGGCCACAGGGTATGGCAGTATGGTGACACATCTGCCATGTTATAGGCAAGGTACAGTATGTGCATGATAATCCCCGATCTGTAACACAGTGATTGCATATGCCTCACAGATTATAGGGCTGAGGGTTTTACATAGGTATATGTTGATGTACAACGTATGTTGTAGAATGGAGAATGGTACATGTTCTGGTTTGGGCACACCTCCAATTGCTAATAACCACAGCCACAGGGGATATTCATCAACCAAACACACTGAGATTACTATTCACACACACACACACACACACACACACACACACACACACACACACACACACACACACACACACACACACACACGCACACACACACACAAATATTTGCCAGTACTGAGATCCATAGTTTCATTGCTTCATAGGTGTGTAGTAGGTGAATGGGCCTAAAGGCTCTACAAGGCTAGCCCAAGGGAATACCCTGGCATCAGGTCAAATGACAATAGTCCCCAGTGTCGCTCAGGAGTATAGTTACTGGAGTGGTCTCCAGGGGTATGTATTGCATTCCCCATCCACTCATCCAGATTTCTATTGTGGGTCGCCAGTGATGTGCATTGCTTCCCATGTTTGTGATCTATATTCCATAACATGGACAGTATCTGGGTTGTGCACATGTCCCACATGCATATTCTTTGACATGTGGAAGTGTTCTTGAGGTTTCTGGAGCATATTGTGTGAGCAGATTGGTATCTTCTGATGTAGCATTCCTGACCTCATTTGGTGAGACCTAGCTATGTAACTGAGGTAGTGATTGCACCTACACTGACAGTATGATATGGGTATTCAGTGGAGTTAGTGGCATCTCTCCATACAGGGCCTGTGTATAAGGCATGGTATTCCATTTGTGGGGTACATTTGCAGACTCTACAGTTGTAGGCGTCCAGTGGGGAACATGGCAAAAGGGCCACTGTACACATTGATTGGGCTACTGAGGGGATGGAACAGGGCACCATGTCCTTTTACTTGCTGGATAACGCACAGTCAGGAGATGTAACACATCAAAGTACTTTCTGATGTCAGTGGCACTGTTGGGGTCAACAGGCATGTAGTCCACTGCAATCACTCCGTGGGTACTATCTTTGAGGCAATGTGCAGGGGAACTACCAGTATAGTGGTTGTTGTCTAGCCAAGTGTGTTTGTGTATGATACGTGGGTGGAGAGTGGTCTTTGAGTATTAGAAGGGTTGCCTATATTGTTCACTAATCCATACTGTCACATAGTCATTGCACATGGCACTAGACATTTAGGGCTGTGGATTTTCTACACCAACCTCTATGATGTTTGACAACTGTTGGCCTTGTAATGTGGACATTGTGATGTATACTAGGTCCTTAACATAATAATTTAGCAAAACCCACCCCCAGTGGATGCTGTTATTACACAACCACACCAACCCCCACACAGGATACTAATGACAGACACACAAACTTGCAGTACTGAGTTTCAAACCCCTACCTAGCTATGTATTGCTACTACAGTGTACCGCATTTCTCGCACGTGCCACGGAGCGTATAGGATGGATATTGTCCCAAGGTACTTCTAAGGTGAGGAGCATCACCAGCCCTTGTAAATACTGGCATTGGGTGATGTAGTGGGTGAGAGATTCCAAAAAATGTTTTACCTTACACACATACATTTACATTTGTCAGGGGTGAGGGTCGACCCTCTATCTAACTATCTTTTCAAACCATTATGGTTATGCATTTACCACATGCACCACTGCCTTTACATGGTTTAGAGTTGCCAACAGGTATTTCTAAGGTAGATGGTATCTGCGGGACTGCTAAAGTCAGGCACTGGGATGTGTACTGGGTGTAAATGTGGCAAAGATCCTTGAAGTACAGACATACATATGTACACACACAAGCACTTGTCAGGGATGCGATTCAAACCCATACCTATGTAGTTATTGCTACTACATTGTTCCACGTTAATCACGCACACCATACAGCTTACATGTTAGAGAGTTGTACAAGGGCATCTTTGAAGGTGAGTGACATCAGCAGCAGTGCTAAAGGAGGGGTAAGGGAAGTGTTGTAAGGGTGAATGACCACAAAATCAGGCCGCTACAAGGATACACACATTCTCTCTCTCACACAAACACTCACATTTACACAGTTGTCAGGATTAGGATTGGAACTACTACCTAACAAGTTTGCTACACTGTAGTATTACTATCAGTTATCGCAAGTGCCATGGAGCTTATATGTTGAAGAGCTGTCCAAAGGTATCTTTGAAGGTGAGTAACAGCAGCAGCAGTACTGAAGGAGGGGTATGGGAGATTTAGTGAGTGTGAATGGCCACAACCACATTCATCTAGAAGCACACACACACACTCACACACAACTTTACATTTGACAGGACTGAGATTACAACTGCTACATGGATACCTATTTGTACTGTAGTGTTACACAGTTATCACAAGCACCACTGACACTATAGGGCTGAGGGCTAACCAAAGGTATTTCTACAGTGAATGACATCAGCACATCATGTGATATAGGCCAATGGGATGTATAGTGGGTGGGACAGGCCTCATAATGGGATTCTCTCTGTCACTGTCTGTCTTTCTCTTCCCCATGTCTCTGTGTGTGGATGTTTGACATATTATATTATGTTGGCCTTAGATATGTGTGTGTATTCTTATCCAATGTGTGTATGTGTGTGAAGTATCAGTGGTGTACAATTTGGTATGTGTGCACAGACAGCTACAGATAACTGATATCTGTAGTCCACTGTGTTGTGTGACATGAGCTTCATTTCTCTAAGTGTAGGAGCATGCCCAGTATGACCTTCTATATTGAGTATGTCAATCCATTTTAGGGAGGGTTGGACTCCAGTTTTGTGTGCTACAGCTACACCTAGCAAACTGTTTCTGCAGGATATCTGTAGATAGGTTGCCAATATGTAAACACAATGGGCTTAACATACAGGGGATACTTTAACTATTGCCGTCTGTGCTGCTTGTGTGACGTGGTTGGTTGTAGCATAGATATTCTGACATATGTACTGTTTTACACTGTGATGTGTCATGTCATCAACTACTGACAATTATCATTCTTTGCTCACAGTTATTTACTGGGAGATACAATATGAATGAAGCTGAGACCAAAATTCTGAGGCATATAGACTACACATTCTGACACACACCTGCCATTGTGGAGGGGTAGCTACAGACAATAAACTGCTGGTTCTGTGTAAATGGTGCAGCACCTTGTTAATATGCTGGCTGTGGTTCCCCTCCTTGTGCTTTTCTCAACTTCATGGAATGGCCAAATCCTGCTGGGGCCATACCTCTCAGCTGTACAGATACACCCAGATTATCCAGAGGCAGGACTCATATATCTGGTCAGTTTACCTTCGGATTGTGATTTATAAGCAGTTTTGTGCCTATTCATTCATGGGTTTGCAGTTAGGAGTAGTATGGGCAGACATTAGAGTTTCAGATTTCACACACTCCATGCCATCCATGCTTTTATACCCCCCCCCATTATTCTCTCCTCCACCTAACATTATGTAAGCAATATCTCAGATGTAGCCCTATAGTTGGGCCTTTATCCAAGTAGTATTTATGGCCTTATCCACAGTCCTTGCAGTAGGACACAGAGAGGCATGCTACTGGCATTTCTCAACATAGCCCTGCATTTGTTTTCTGTTTACTGTTAGATTGTTAGTTGGGACCCGCTGACATTCCGTACTTTGGCACTATGGGTGAGGCATGGACCTTTGCCAGAGGACTGTAGGCCATTTGAGAGTGTTGCAAGCAATCTGTTACTATATTTCTACGTGGAATTGTGGGGGGGGGGGGTGCACACATGAAGACTTTAACATTTGAAATGACTGTACTGGTATTTCGGTTACTCTGTTGGCTTCCATTTCATATTGTATTGTGACCTACCATGCATTCAGGAGTCATATCAGTGGAGTACACATGTTAGATCTTAAAAGCATATATTTCAGTTTCAGACTTCTTACTTTTCAGAACTGGAATGCAACTGCCAGATCTGTTGTAGTATGTCTGTGTAGGTCTGGTGGGGGGCTGTTCACCATTGCCATCATTTGGGGGCCTTAGACAAGCCTTTCTTCATGGTCATTTACACCTGTCCTGCTGGGTGAGGCTGGTGGTGGATATGTGACCCTCATTGACATCTATGTGTGTGACCTATTGACACCCACAGTTCTTTGGCCCATCACATGTAATGCAGTGGGGGTTATCACTTTGTGTAGTGCTGCCTAGTATGTTGACACCAGTATTTGTTATGAATTTCCTGTTGTCCCATATAGCTGTCTGATGCTATCCCATTCAGCCACCCAATTCCCTTGCACGCTTACATCATACATACAAGTATGAGAACATACTACTCCATTCAGTAATTGGTAGGAAGAGTGACTTAGCTTGTTACTCGGCCAGTACTGAGGACAATGCTGGAGGGTTGACTATGTTGGATGCACATAGCACACTCCCTGTACATGGTAAAGCTCAGGTAGTGTCATGTTTGGCATCCTTTTTGCTGTCTATGCAAGTCAGAGAAAGGTATCAGTCCCTAGGTCTCTACAGTGTCAGTGTGTGTATTATGCGTTGCCTCTTTGCCAAGGCCTGGGCATACTATGCATGCCTCCTTCTGCCTACATGGGCAGGCTCAGGATGTTCCTCTTCCGAGTCCCTCTGTGCCTGTGCTGGCCTTGGCAATGGTGGGGGGGTGGGGCTGTATGGCCCTGCCTTGTGATGCTCCTGATGCAGCTGTTTCCACAGGATCATATTGGGTAGCATGGCACATGCTATGAACATTTGTGTACATGTAGATGGAGAGTACTGCAAGGCTCCACCAGATATGTCAAGGCAGTGGAACTGTGACTTGAGCATCCAAAGCACATGCTCTACAATGATGCTGATTTGTGCATGTGCCTCATTATGGTGTTCTTGTTAGGGTGTGTGTGCATTTCTGATGGGTGTCATCAGCCTCGGCTCCAGTGCATAGCCAGCATCCCTCACTAGATGACCATATGGGATGTCCCCCCTGGCAGATACAGCTGTGAGCAATGCCAGATGTGGGAGTCGTGATAGCTTCCAGGGCTGCCAGCGCACACTTTCATGATAATGCCCTTGGTATTGCACACAACCTGGCAGTTGATGGAGGCAAAGCCCTTGCAGTTTATGTAGACCCTGCCCCGCTCTCCGGGTGATGCTTTGATCTGGATGTGCGTGCAGTCTTTAGCACCAACTACCTCAGGGTATTCTGCTATATGGTGGAAGAGACGCATATGTGTGGTCAGCAGCTCATGGACTGTGGGTAAATATATGTGCTCCTCAGCATGTTGTGTCATGGCATCCAGGAACTGGTGGTGTACCCTGGATGCTGATGCCTGTGAGACCTCCATGAGATCCCCAGTTGGTGTTTGGAAGGTACCAGTGGCTAGTATTCTTAAGCCTAGACATACCTTGGTATCCACTGGGATGGGTTCTCCTCTATTAGTTCTATGTGTAAGGCATGGCTGGCACAGCTCAATGATTTGCTGTAGAATGTCCCTATCCAGCCTATAGCAGTCTACTATCTCCAGCTCATGTAGGCCCTGGTAGGTTACCCTGGGTCTGTACACTCTTCTCCTCCTCCTCAGTCTCTAGCACATATTGGTAGAGTAAAGCAGCAGCAGCCTCTAACATTTTTAGTTAGTTTTGTCAGTTAAAGATCCCCCTGTCTATGTACACTGGTGGTGTAGAGTTTGTGGGTAAAAACAGTCTGTAGTGTGTTTGCATAGTTTATATTAGTGTGCTGGGCTGCTGCATGTGTAATTGGCTGATTCTGATACATTCCACCTGCCAGCTATGCTAGTTCTCCTTGATTTTCTTCCTATTGCTGTTTCCCCTTCCCAGTTCCTCCCTATTTAAGCTGCGAGTTCACCGCACATACCCAGTGTTGAAATGTAAACAGTGCTGCCATTTCCTTTTTTTTCTTTTTTTTTTTTTTTTTGTTAAAAACCCAGTGCATGCCCACCCATTTAGGCTATGTACACACTGCTCAGGCATATTTGACACACCCCCTTGCTTAGCTGTACTTAGCTAAGGACAAACACAGGCTACAGAGCTCCAGTGAGCTTACAGCAAGCATGACGCACCCCCTTATGAAGTCATTCAGCTCTTATTATTGCACTGTTGTATTGCTGCACCTACATGGTTAGGTACAAGCTGATTCAGTATAACTCCACTCATTTGCATACCCCAGTGTGTAAGTTGTTAGTTACTGCACTTAGATGGACCCTTTCCCCTTGGCAACCAGTGCTCCCTGGTATTGTTTACATTCTGCATGCCATTGACTATAATGGCAAAATGCAGAATTATCTTAAAATTGACTTTTCTCATTTTTTTTTCGGCACAATCCTATTTGTGCACCGCTGCCCTAAGCTTAAACGACTGTGATCGGCCAAAAAAAATAAGTTTAATTTTATAAAAAAATAAACTATTATTAATGCTAACTGCCTTATATTTGGTCATTGGCATGTGTGTTTGACTGTAATACATGATTTCCACAAGCTGTTCTGCCTCCGTTTGTTCAGATGCAGAAATGTTACTAATTGAATACATTTCTGCTCTGACACTGTTCCTGCATGGAGTCCGGCCAGCTTTGTGGATCGCAAAATCATCTCATTTGCATGGTTTTTACCAGCAAATGAGGTGATTTGCATCCCACACAGCCTTCCATGCAGGAACAGTGTAGGGCCACTCGTGCACATGAAAACGGCACTTTCCTGGATTGCTCAGTGGCCATTTTCCATGCAGGAGCTCCTACACTGTTCATGCATGGAAACCAGCCATTCATGAATCCCAGGGTATGTTTATAAAAATGAGGATGTACTGTAAAACTTTAAGAAGTGATATTTCCTCTGTGAGAATATATGTTTGGTATGCTTCATCTTGAGATACGTTTTTAATGTTGCAATATCTATCTTAGTCCAAGCATCTCAGCTTTGTTATTCATGACTGTTTCATAGAAATATGCTGCCACATACTGATGATGGCAAAATGTTATGCTCAGGATGAAAATAACCAAGATATATCAGACATTTGCCTAGTGGCCTTATGGAATGTTCAAATTTTCAGAATGCTAAGGAGTGTGGTGATCTGTTTTAAATAGCATAAGCTGTCCATGTACTGTCCTATGAACTTCAGGTTAAAACATGTTCTGAATGTGGTCTCAGTTACCTTGCAGCACTATTACATTGTAGCAAGCCTGGATCATCATTTTGAGAAAGTTCTGTCACCCACACCATTATCTCCTGCATCTATTTTCTGGTGGGGCACTTGACATCAGTGCCCTTTTTTTCTTTCCCCTTTAGAGTGCAGTGCAATTCTGTTGAACATTTCTTCATTTTTTTAAATTAAATTTTGTGTGCTGCAGGAAACTTTCACACACAGATTATGTATTATGAATTGTTACATTTGCTATAAAAAAGGTACAAGACATGACATGGAAATATTCCTTTGAAATCGTATCGATGTCACTTAACATTGATTCTGATTATCTGTCATGTGTAGTTCCGTTGCATGATGATTATGCTGCACAATATCCCTTATAAGCTGAGCAGACTATTCATAAATCTGGGGAGAAATATATGGGCTTTTACTTCCTAGGGTAGAGATCTAGCAATAGAAATATAATTTGAACATAGAAGAACATAGAAATTCCTAATAAAGTACATCAAGAAACCTTGGGGTCTATTACAAATGATCACATGATAGTAACTTATTGAAGACTTGCTTGTTGCCACTTACTCTAAATGGAAGGTGCCCTAACTCCCACTAGCTTAATCTTACTCCAACAACCTAACCCTAGTAAACTACATAGCCTTACCAGAGCTCTAACTCTGACCCTAAAATTCTCACCCTGTTTATAACCCAAAATGTAGCAGTCCATTCTTACTCCCTAACTATAGATCATTCTCTAAGTCTAAAAGTCCTCTCATACTCTCTAACCCTAAAACTCCACTCCCTAAACATAAATTGCCTTGCAATTGCTGTCAGAAATCCTAATCTGCATTCTCATGCTTGTCCCAATCCAGTGTTGCCTCACTTAGTTCGCTCAAACTCAGGTACTGTATTTATGAACAGTGAAGCAGCTCCACTCTCTTTGCATGGCTGCCACACCTCACTGGAATATGCAGTCAGCTTTGAATGTGAGCAGCCATCCACATTAGCTACAGGATGCCTAACTATCCAGCTTCAAGACCATGGTCTTCAAGTGCCTGGGACTCAAGCACTTGTAGTAGACCCAAATATCCAACAGATAACAAACTGGCACGATAGATAAAATAATGTAGTAATAAACAAGCAGAGGACCGTTGAAGAAACACCAAAATCAGAAAAAAAACGGTCTAGGCGAAACGAAGGATAGCAGTCAAAACACAGGTTTATTCAAATAACACAAGCACTTTCACCCTGACTCAAATGCAGGGCTTTATCAAGTGAAAAAACTATGACCATTCTAACGGTCCTTATTTAAATAAGATCCATTCATAAAAAGCGCCAAAATATTTAAAGTGCTACATACACATAAAATCTGTTGACAGTAAATTCTTATAAAAATGTTTTTATGTGGGTAAATCAGAAAGAGCATTGGGTAAACGTATATATGAACATGTTTACAACAAAAAGAGAGGGAATTTGAACAATGCACTATGTAAACATTTGCAATTGGAACCTAAACACACTGGTTTTTCTTTTGGAATTTTGGAGCAAGTTGTCCCTGAACCAAGGGGTGGCAATTGGGAGAACAGGCTGTGCTGTAGGGAGACTTTCTGGCAACATAAATTAAATTCTTCCCAGCCACCAGGGCTAAATGAATATGTGTCAATTAAACCAAACTTAGTGAACAGAGCTGAGAAGCTATAAATCTTCACAGATGTGGTGAGGTATTCATACTACTCACCCTTAATGCTTTTTAAAATATATATATTTTGTACCTTTTACTACCATTTTTATGTGAAAATATTGGTTGAAATCCATTAGAATGTTATGTAAATATTGTTTAAAGTATTTTTACTCTATTTGGTAACCATATATACATTTATATAACAGATTTTATGTGTATGTAGCACTTTAAATATTTTGGCACTTTTTATGAATGGATCTTATGTAAATAGGGACCGTTACAATGGTCTTAGTTTTTTCATTTGAAAAAGCCCTGCATTTGAGTCAGGGTGAAAGCACTGGTGTTATTTGAATAAACCTGTTTTTGACTGCTATCCGTTTTTTTTTTATTTAAGATAGATAAAATGTTATAAAATCATGTTTTTTTTTCTTATGTACAAAATGGGTGATTTGAAGAGATTTGCCTACTTTGTACATTCCTAAAACATTCTGTAGGATAGTATCAGAAGTCTTATAGACACAGTTTCCCATGATTTCTAACAAAATCTAACAAGATATGTTCTAAACTACATGCTAATTCATTGCCTTCCACGAGTAAAATATCAGTACAAATACACATAACTTTTGAAGGTACAGAAGTCAAAATAATGCACACACTGTAACTCTCCCAATAAAGGTCCTGAGATTATTAGTAGTAGAAATATTACCCATTCCATTCTCCGTTTAGTGCTGTATCATGTTCGGTGAACTGGTGCTCTTAATAAACTATTTTGCAAAGCATATATAATTGAACTCATCCATTAAAATGGTAATGGGCTTTTTATAAACCTTTTGCATTTATAGCAACAGTGTTTTATATCAGCAGCCATACATTCAGATAAAGAACGTTGTGACAGTCATACAAAGCCGCAGAAAACTGATATTAGTTCCATTAAGATATTGTACATTTTATTTGTAGTGGTTTCTCTTCGGTAAATCATACTTGAAGTTAAATTTGCATTGAAAAGTGAATATGTATAAATTATTGCTTTTGAATATCATTGTGTGTGTCATAATATAAACTCTGCATAGCTAATTTGTATATTAGCAATGTATTCAGTAACAAGTTTTATAATTTTAACAATAATACCATCTTGTTCAATTTACAGTAATTGAGAAAACTGCAATTTGCACAATGAAAACTGTCTCAAAATAGAAACAAGATTTATTCCTGAACTTAAGCTAAATGCCATGAGTCTGAAATGGGTAACATCTCTAATGAAAACAATACCATTAAACATACATTTATTGAAGAAAGCTATTTATTTTAAAATGTTTTGTTGATCATAGCCTATCTGTATGCATTTTTCCATGATCATTGGTTCAGAGCTGTTTTTTCATTTTAAAAAGCTGTATATTCAAAGCCATAAAAACAGTATTTTCAGCAACAACTGAAGCCTTGCTCATATATGAAGTATTTAATACAGCTGAAAATGTATGCTTAAAAAATTTGTGTTTGGATACATATACTGCTCAGACAGGCCTTGTTCCTATACATATTAACTGTATTTGATACCAGTTATACAGATTTACAGTTGCCCATCTAACAATTTACCTGCCTTGTTCCAAATACTATTACAATTACACCTGCATTATTCAACAGACGTCTTGCCATCTTTTTGTGCAATTCTTTTCTTGCTGCTGTTATAAATTCTGTTCCCATTTTCTTGATATTTCATTAATATCAATGCTGTGCCAGTTATGCAGATATTCCAAGTCAGGTATCTCAGTGATCCTAACTATAAAACATGATGTGTTTTAGGTCTGACAGAGAACACAGTGACACTCACTTGTCTTTTCATGACTCATGGTTTTAACAGATAGATTTGCTTAAGGCAAAATAACTCTGCTTAACATTTATAACATTACTATAAAATCTGGCTAGAAGATGAGCGGAGAAAGTAAGTATATTTTTCAGTTACAGCAGCCTTTCTCAGTCTATAGTATTGCAGAGAATTGCACAAGAAGTAGCTTTATGTCACAGTGGTATTAACATCAAACTAAATAAGATTTTGCTAGAGTGCTTAAAATTGCTAGAGCCGGAAATTAATGTTAGAAGTAAAATGTTAAAACTCAGTGACTCCTTATGTGAGAAAACATTCCAAAGTAATCATTTCCATGGATCAGATGAACAGTATATATTTGTCAAAAACATTAGACTTCTCTGCTTTGTGATAGTATACTTAGTTAAAAAAAACAACAAAAAATCTTCAGCAAAAACATTACTCTTTAAGTATAGCACATCAACGGAATTAAAGTTCACATGAAAAAAATTACACCAAACAAAATGTACAACTTTATGTAGTCTCTTCAAGGAGACTCTTTGTAGACACAAAGAACTCATCCTAAAATCTAAACATCAGCATTTATTTCACATGCCCAAGCTATTTTGGAATGAAGTACATCATTTATTCCAGAAATCCAAGGTATTCTGGAATGATGTCAGTCTCCTAAATGGATAGCTCCCCTTCCTGCACATAACACATCATTCTAGATAATTCTAGAATTTAGTAACCTACACTCTAACTCAATATCCATTGCCTGGACAATACTCATCACTTGTTATCTTCTCCCTTTCATTCTTCTCTTCTACTTCAAACAAATCTGTCCAAAAGTAGTAGAAACATTACTCAGACAGGTTTCATCTGACAGTCCCACAAGATCCAACAGTATTCTAGTCTGCTTCATTTGCTATAGCAAATATTATATCACAATTCCTCTTTCTCATATCTTTAATCTCTGCATCACTAAAAACATGATATGCACTCAATGCAAAACCCTCTTCATCAAACTCCCTCTTTCAACAGTCAGTACATTCAACACCTTTCACAATCAGTCGGTATCAGTTCCACCAGCACTTGATAAAGTTCTGTAGAAAATTATTTAAACTCAAGTCTATCACATCAGACTGTACAGTCTGTTATCCTTTAAACAATATGGCTTCTGGTTTGGCCATTGCACAGGGACCACATTCTACAAACTATCTGATGAAATTTTATCCAGTATGGGCAAAAGGTTATCTCACTGTTGTCATTTTCAATTACCTCACCAACACCTTTGATCTGGTTGACCAGGCTTTTCTACTAAACCATACACTTAATAGCAGTATAGGTCCTAATTCCTCCCTCTGAATAGAAGTCATCCTTCCCATATGCTACATTAGAGTTCAAATTGATTCCTTCATCTCCAGTGTTTCACCCTTAATTAAAGGAGTGCCTCAATCTCCTCCATCTCCAGTGTTTCCTCTTTAATGGAGTACCTCAAGGTTCCATTTTAGCTTCCCCTTTCTTTTTTCTATTCCCATTGGTAAACTGCCTAATTGTAAAACAGACAAAAATCAATAACTGCTATAGAGAAAAGCATTCTACAGGAATAACTTGGAGTATGTCCTATGTTTAATTGTAGCAGCATCAAAGAAAAACACTACAACATTATAAACCTTCACAAAGAGATTATATTACTATAAAATGAAGATGGAATTGATTGAGATACAATACAATGCACACATTTGTATAAAACCAAATATATTGCTAAAAATTTGTAAATGTCGACAATCACATTTTCAATGCAGCACTTAACCATAACAATTAGCCCTAAATTAGGAAAAAAATAGATCTCACTCCCTTATATAAACACCCCTACCCAATACATATATATTGAAATGCTATTTTTTTACATGTGGGCTTCATCTCCTTCACCAGATGACATGGGGGCTCTACTTCCACACCCCTGTAGAGTTCACATACTTGCACAATTGTGAAGAAAGGGAAATACCTAAGCATTATGCTGTAGTCAATGAGCTGTAACTTAATTATAGCATAATGATTTATGCAGCAAAATATACAAAGAGTGAGGAAAATATACAAAAAAATACAAGTTAACCCACCAACAAAATATCCTAATTCATAACCCTGATCTCACACCAAGTACTTCAGTGGCATATAATTCAACACCCCAACTAATTTTGAAGAAACACAAAGACAACCCTCTATTTTGCCAAGATGTATCTAAATGTTTGCATTTACAATCATGCCAGATGCAAACATTTCCAAAGGATTCCTCACTATGACTAAGAAGTCAGTCACAGTCGGACCCAATACTGCATGCATGCAGAAATAACCAAAACTCTACCAATCGCATCTTGTGTAGACATAACATTTTTTCTATGACAATCAGTACCGGCCCAGTCTTACCAGGTACATGAAATTCAGGTCACAGCTACATAAACAAGCCCACTGCATCTGCTTTATAACTGGTGGTATTACTTAACTCCAGAATTATCATTACCAATATCTTGTAAGCCATGTTAACATCATTCCTTTTATGCAGTTCTCTCTCTCACTAGTTATCCATCCTTTCTACATTACTTATGCTACCCTCAACCCACTACATTCTAATTTTACTCACTCTTACCTCCCTGTCCTCCAGTTCCTTCATACTCCTCACTATTCACTTGGACTATACATTGCTGTTATTTTTGTAAATTTGTATATTCTTGTGCATACTACTTTTATATCCGTAGCTCTTGCACTTGTACAATTGCATATCTTTCCTTCAACATTGTTTATTTATTTTTCCCATTTGATTTCAATTATTGCATTATTTTTGTATTTAATTGTATCTTCTTTGTATTATCCTGAACTGGGCCTGCAACTGGTCCATAAGAATCATACTCTGTCCATGAAAACATATTAAAATAAGCCTAAATAATGAATACATATTTAAACTTCTTTACAAACTAATGTTTAGCTACATCTGAGTCATACTTCATGTTAGGTTTGTTGACTAACTACGGAGGAAAGTCTATACTGAACACAGCTAAGCTACTGGTCTAAGCCAATAGGTGTAGAGATTGTGCTGCAATGTCAGCTGACAAAGAATAAAGAGTAAGCATAGTTGCAGGCTTGAAAAATACATGTATGTGTGTACATATATGTAGTCTGAGTCAGACAGAAGTCCATTACTAGTTCACCACTTGGGTTGAGATCATGTAAGCTGTGCATTTCCATTTCACCCTTACAGATATCACCATTATTTCCCACATGAGCATTGAAGTCTCCAGATACAGTCAGAGTCTATATGTGGGAGCAGCAAAGCACTGTAACCATGGTCTTTAAGAAAGGCAGATACTATGAATAGTTACTTGATGAATACACACAAACAGTTTCTGCAACCCATGTGTTGTTAAATGAGAGAGAGCAAGAATGTGACAGTGTGATGATTTATAATTCTTCAGCAAGCAATCTGGTTGAGGGATCGATCTGGTCATAAGAGAGGTTATTTAGGTACTAAGAGAACAGATGCATTGGCTTAGATCTCTGGGTGATAATACAGAGTAATTTAGGCAAAGTTGAAAAATAAACTTTGAATTATCTGAATTGTTATCCTTCCAGATACATTCTTTACAGTAGATGACTATAAGCAGAGAAGTGAGAGACATGACCTTGAACAATTCAAGACAGAAAGGAGGCTTAGCAGTTTATTATGTTGGCTGGATCCATACTGTTAAAAGCTCAAAAGTCTGGTAAAGATTTTTTATACAAATGTGTAGTTGTCCAGCCCTGAAAGTGCACCCACAATTTTTAAAGACTATAACAAATAGGCATTATAAAAATCAGTATACAAAATATAGAGAAATCAGTGAAGAATGAAAAGTATAGACACGCTGCACACAATGAAATTCAATACATAAATTAAACAACTATGTAACCTGGTCAGGATATTTAAATAATAAAATGGACTTGATAATTATAAGCAGATAAACTAAACCTTTTAATAAAACATCACATCCCCACTAAGTGGCCATATGTACTACAAAACAATAAGACAATCTTAAAGACCATGTCCCTTATCACCTTTCTAATAACTGGTCAGGGTATTTAAATAATAAAATGGACTCAATAATCATAAACAGATAAACTCAAGCTTTTAGTAAAACACCACATCCCCACTAAGTGGCCATATGCACCACAAAACAATAAGAAGGCCTTAAAGACCATGTCCCTTACCACCCTTTTAATAAATCACGGGAACCATTAGCATACACTACCTTCCTATATCCCGGTATTACTCTTAGCTTATCACTTGTTGTACTGTCAATTTATTTATTTTCTATATAAAAGTAAGTCTGCCTAAATTAATTTATTTACAATTTTCCACAGAAGAACATAGTACCTTTTACACAGAAATATGAAAAGGAAAATAAAATTACTTATGTGCCACATACAATATTGTAATTGTAAGAATGAAAACAGGAGAAAAGGACAGGTGAAAAATGGCAATGCACAGCAGATGAGGACTTGTTAATAAAGACAGCTGTAGCATGAACACTAATCACATATTTACATGATACAGTATGCACTGCACAGTTATTGTGTATTATGTGACTGTCACAAAAGCTGACATGTTAATTAATAGGATTCTTTGTGATATAAGCATCTTGACACAAACAATGGAGAGGACATATATCAGGGATGGTATATACAATATTAGGTGCATATTGTGAAGCTGTGTAAAATGAGTTGCCTAAATGTAAATGTAATAGCATAGATCTCAAGCAGGTGGGACATATAATTACAGGCTCATGGGCAACAGTAACAGAAGCATGCACAATCATGGACACTACCAGAAGAATACCACTATTAATTGGTTCTATATCAGAACATCGAAGTATTAAAACTTCAAATGTTCTGATATCGAACACTATTCAGTGAACGCTAAGAATAGCGAAGCTGCAGAACAGCGAATTCTTCCTCAGGAAAGAATTTGTTTGGCCGTTTCTGTGGCTTCGCTATTCTTAGCGCTGTGGTGGAAAGTTACAGGTTGGGTTCAGGTAAGTGTGCGATTGTTTGTACGTTAGGGTTAGGGGTGGGTTAAGTGAATTAGGGTTAGGGCGTGGGTTAGGCGTATGTGCGATAGTGACGGACTTTAGGGTTAGGGTTTGGGTTAAGGTAAGTGGGTAGATAGTAGTGTATGTTTAGTTTAGTGTAGCGTTAGATGTAGGAATTTATGTGTATGTGTGTGGTTGCTGTTTGTTTGATGTGTTTGTGTTGTGTGTATGTGTTTTGGAGCAGCAAATTTTTCCATGGGAAAACATTTGCTGTTCTGAATGTTCGATATTTTCATGTTTAGATGTTTTGGGGCCAATGAAATAGCATTCGCTGTTTTCATCTTTCGATAGCATGATATAAACGCAATTAATCCCATCTCTCTGACATAACATACTTGACTGTGAGTGATTATAGATGGTTCTGTAAGAACACAATTGTTCAACTGTCATGATTTGCCAGAAATCTATGAAAGGAATTAAGCACACCTTCCTCAAAATTTAACATCTGCCAGAGGATGGGGGGACACTGTTATACACTGTTATACCTGTATATGAAATTAAGAGCAATCCTGGCTAGTTGACAGGGGTCCATGGCATATATATATATATATATATATATATATATATATATATATATATATATATATATATATATATATATATATATATATATGGCACAGTCCACGCTGTCATGAATGTAATGCATGCTGTCAATGTTGTTAATCAGCTATGTATTCACTGTGTGCATCACAGGAACACATATCACACGTGCATCTTGTATAACACTTTGATGAGGTTTCTGCAACATCAAACACTAATGTTTATGCAACAAAAATAATACGTGGTGTGGTTAATAAGATGTGTGTGAGCTCACTGTGGTGAATGGGGTACATCTGAGTAACTCATCCCTGGAAGATGTACTATGAGGTATGAGAAAAAAAGAGTGCATTGTACTCAGTTACTAGTGAGAAGAGGACTGAGAACTATGAAACTATAGTGTCCTTTGATGTGGATGTCCCACACATACTCAGGATTTGTGTAAATATAAGGGAGTAGTCACCATTGTGGGCACATGCTGGTGGATGTTCCACATACCATCTACCCGACTACACAGATCACATACCACTTCACTTGGTCAGCTCATAGAGGTGTGCTGTCTATGTTATAATTACCTCGTCTATTTGCTTTTATAATGGCACTAATCTCCTCCATGATTTTTGTGCTTCTACTGTGTCTCCATGGCTGTGGCAGCAATCCTTTGTGTGTGTTGATTCTGTCTATATTATACCAATACCACACTTGGATTCAATGATTGTACATAATCTGCAATCCTCTCAGACAAAGGATGTGTATGTCACTCTTGATGTCTGAGACTTAAATGATAAAAAGAAAAGGGTCTAGCACAGAGCCCTGAGGTACTGATCTGATCACTAGACTCTAGATATAGGTCATTTCACACACTTCAACATATTTATTGGTCACATGCATGATCAAGTGGTCTACCCACTTACTGATACATGTGTTAAGGGTCACTTGTGACAGTTTCTCAGTAATACCTCAGTGTGGATTTATGTCAAATGCCTTAGCCAGATCAAATTATGAAGGATGATAGTGTTGTCATCATGCATGCCCTTGGTGGTTTTGTTGAGGACATTGAGCAGATGTAACAGATGTAATGTAGCCTGAACAAATCACACATGGTTTGGTACACAGTTGGGTTATTACCTATGTCTTTTCAGAGAAGGTCAATGATGACTTGTTGGTCTACATCACAGATGAGGAGAGCCAGGATGGGTCTATACATGCATGCATCAGGTGAAGTTGCCCCTCCCCCAGTCAGAATGATGCATATTTATGCATACCTTTCTATAGGAACACATGCTGTCTGGAGACTATGTTGAAGTTTAGATCCAACTGTATCTGATAGGTCCATGTTTTGAGGCAACCTATGACGTTGTCAGATACCATTGATTCTGTGTTATTAGCCATAGAGAGAACACAGATGAGCTGCCCTCATTAGAGTAAAAATGGTTAATGTTTACATGTGCACTTTGGCTGATGGCTAGTGGTGACAGGAGGGGTGATGTGTGAGACAAACTGTCAGCTAGTGAATTTTCCATTTCCTCCAGATGGGTATGTCTGGTGGCATTCACATGTAGATTTGTGTTTACTTGTGTATTCCCTTTAACATTTCATATTTATTGGAATAAATGATTTGTGAAAAGATCTCCAAATACAACCTTGACCATTCATCACATTCCATGCACTAGTACTATGCACACAGCCGTACAACTGTACCAATGTCACATACTTACATCAGTTGCACAATATATGCCTATATGGGTTTCATGGGCAAGCTGTGTTAGAGCAGCATGATTCCATATCAGGATAAATTAGAGATCAGTTGTCTGTGGCTCATGCAGAACATTTCCTGACACAATTGTTGATAGTCACACAATGGTGCTGCTGACCACCTTAATAATTCTTGAGTATAGCATCAGAACTGCACATATAATAAATTCCACAAGGTTGCAATTGAATCAAAACATCTGATACATTGATTGTGTATTTCACAGCATAGCAACATGTGTACAAGACAAGACTTATGTGACTATGTAATCAATATGAATTTATAATGATGTCTATCTCAAAACATTTAATGATGGCATGCAGACACGTGCACACCTTTGGCATACTACAAGAGTCACTGTGATGGCTGAATGTGAACTGTGTAGAAGGTTGATCAGCTCCACTACAGCAACACATGTCTTAATATGGCAGTAATATACATACAAGTATATCATACTATGTAAACAGTTCTCAGGAGGCATATTGCTACAGCTGTTATTGAAGGAGCATGTAATGCAATGGCAGCAATGGTCATCAATACATTAGTTCACATTACAAACTGTAATCCCCTCTTGTAGCCACACTGTACATCCATATCTCAATATAGCACATGTCATTGACAGCAACACTGACATGTCAACTATTCATAGGGCCATAGGACATTATTAGGCTAATGGCTAAAATATGAAATTTTAGCTATTATTATGCCATGTAAACAAAACCCTTATATTTATATCTATATTATGTAAGATAGAATGACTGTTGTACATATGTACTAATTTGTTGGATTGCATTACATCCTGCCACTGTCCATATGGGACATGTGCACAACACCATGACAGAATACACATGCAGTGGTCTGGAAATGGCTTGCAGTTGCTCATGGAAGGACTCTGCTTCATGATGCATCTATGCATATTTGACATGAGGACATCATTCCTCCTCTGCAGGAAGGATGTCATGTGGCCAGAGAAAAAAGGAGGAGGATGGATTCATGGGGCTATGTGAAATGTTCCCCAAGTGGTAGTGAAATGAAGAGTGATTCAAAAGATCATACATTGATCATAAGGTGCCACCAAACACACACACAAAACAGTAGACTGGGTCTGATTTTAACATTACACATGTGTAGGCATAAATATGAATGCCATGCAATGTCACAATAGCAACACCACATATGTCTGACTGTAACACTTGCACTTTGTGAAGTATGATGTCATCACTGTATGCTGAGGAGAACATGTTGGGAGGAGTGTAGAGCATAGATGTGGAGTCATATCCCTGTGTAAAATTGTCTTAAAAGTGTAATTATATATGTTTAGGTAAAGTAGCTTGCAAACACAGTAGTTAATTTTACTACCGCGGAAGTTAATGTCAGAGTGCATGTTATACAGGATGACATAATGACTGTATGCTACAACAAGATGTTTGGAAGAGGGTTTGACATATCTGTGGACTGACATATCCTTCTAAATTTGCTACCATAGTTATTGCTGAATGTGCACATAAGTGACTGCAGTATGAATAGAACCCCTACCTAGCTATTTACAAAGCACAGTACTAAACACAAGTGCCACAGCATAAGTCTGACTTTTTATAGTTTTGGACACCACTTTTTAACTGATGACATCGGCAGTGTCTGGTGAGAAGATGGTAGTAGCAGTGTCCCACATGCTGGTGTAAAATGGTCTGTTGAATGTCAACAAACTGAACAAATACACACTCACACCAATTGACCACAATGAGAACAGAACTACTCCCTAATTATTTACAAAACAGAGTATTTAATGCAAGTGTCACGACACATGTCTGGCTTTTTAGGGTTTTAGACAACACTTTATAACTGATGACATCAGCGGCGTCTGATGAGAAGAAGATAGTAGTGGCAGTGTCCCACATACTGATGTGTAGTGGTCTCTTGAATGTCAGTGAATTGAACAAATGCACACCCACATCAACTGACTGCATTGAGAACAGAACCCATACCTAAGTATTTACAAAGTACAGTACTTTATGCAAACACCACAGCACAAGCCTGGTTTGTACAGTGTCAGACACACATGCACACACACACACGCACACACACACACACACACACACACACACACACACACACACACACACACACACACACACACACACAAATACACACATACACAAACCAGTGAGATTAGAACACTTACTTAAGTACACCAACTAGAGAACTCAGTATTTAAAGCAAATATCATGGTACATCTGACTTTTATAATGCTGCTGGACAATCTTTCATCACTGGATGTTTGAGAGAAGATGTTAAGAGGCCTGAATGAAATGGATGGCTAGCCATGTACTACTGTAAAAATATGTGTATGCAATGGGACTGTATGATACACAGTTATACTCTTCTGACTGCAAATACACACAACTGGATTACAGTGAGATTAAATCTCCTGCATTATTAAGTACACAGAGTACAGAACTCAGTATTTAATGCAACCACCATGGCACAAGCCTAATTTTCAGACTGCTGCTGGACAGTTTATAGTGGATGACATCATCACTGGATGTTTTGAGAGAAGATATTGGGAGTCCTGGATTAAGTGTATGCATAGTCATGTACAACTGTCAAAACATTTGTACTCCAGGGGAATGCATAGATGACTGTAAAATGTACAGTTATACTCTTCTGAGTGAACACCCAGAAGTTGACTGCAGTGAGATTAGAATCCCTACTTAGGTAAGTATACCAACTACAGAACTCAGTACTTAACTCAAGCACCACAGCACGTCTGACTTTTTACAATGGTTTCTGACAACTTATAGTGGATGACATCATCAATGGATGTTTGAGAAAAGGTGTTGGGAGGCCTTCTAAGGATCACAATTGATGACCAACTGACATTTAACATTCATATCCAGCAATAAATCAAAAAGACAAACCAAAACCTCTGTCCCTTGTATAGAAACAAGAAATTCTTATTCATCACCTCAAGGACTTCACTAGATCAAGCCCTTCTCCTCCCTTGCCTACTCTATGCCTTTCCTATACTTATTCACCTCCAAGCAAATATTTTAACCAAACTTGAACAAACAAACAACCAGAAAACCAGATTTGCCTGAAACTTCCCTTACAAATCCCATCACTGCCTTGCCCTTCAGCATCTACAGTGGCTTGAATTCCCTCAACAACTACAACTTTCTCAGCTTCAGATGACACATTTTCTTCTTTATCAACCAGCAGACTGTCTCTCCCTGTCTATCTAACCTTCTATCCCTTTACAAACCTTCCTGATCTCTCTGTAGCAATGACCAACAGCTACCAAACACCTACAGGCATAATAAAACAACAGGTAAATTATTTTATAAGTGCTCTATATCTCAAACTTGGAACAAACTCCCCACCAATATACGGTCTATGCTATCTTCCTCTCTTTTCAAAAAAGAATTGAAGAACTACCTTGCCAACTCTCCTTCCTGCACCTATCACCACCCTATCTAACTTTTACTTACTCAGTTGCTACAGTATAATTTTCCTTTCCTAACTCTAATAGATCACTTATATTTCCAGCACCGTTTTACCTCTGCTATGCCACTGTGCAAAGCTCCTCCTAAATCTTAATCCTAATACTTCTTCTTCTTCCTCCCTACCAACATGGTTTAATCATTAACTACATTTTAAAGTCTTTTCTCTGATGAACTAGTGTAAATTGACATGCATTTTTTGTATTTTTTTTTTAGCTCTTGTCCATGCTGAATTTATTTGATTTGTTAATTTTCATTATTGCATGAATATTGTTGCTGCTCTGTACTTATATTTCATAGATGACATGTATGTAGGTATTTATTGTACCCTAACACTCTCATTTCTACTGTGTAAACTTCTGTAATTTGTTCTTTGTGTGGAGCTTTTCTCCTCGGGTGTCCACTGAAAATGGGCCACCAGCCCAGTGGATTAACTCTGTTAAGAAAAGACAAATAAATAAAACAAATAAATAAATATATAAGCAGGACTTTCATTTATGTGATATTCGTGTGTAGTACCCTTCTTTTTTGTTTTATGTCACCTAGGATTATAGCACCCAAGCATCCCAGTCCCCACAAATCCCCCTTCAGTGACTCTGACAATGATGTATTTGCCAAGCATTTAGGCAACATGCTGCCTTTCTGCTTGGGAGAGGACATGGGGATATGTCCAGCAAAATGCAGATTTGGAACCAGATAGTGAATAAGAACAATGCCATAGGGGTCTCAGCAGGACTTATAATCAGGTGCATCATAGGGCCACTGATATGATTTCATCAGTCTGGAGGAGAGCAGATGCAGTGGCCCATGGACAGCTGGCTACTGAGGGGGGCTAACACTGACAACAAATAAACAGTTCCTATCCACTGTCAGGGATTCAGAGAGCCAAGTGGAAAGTGCACAACAGCATGTGTTTGATTTTGGTCCTTCTGCTTTAGGAAGGACAAGTATGTCACAGAAGGAGCTTCCAGGTAAGCTTGCATGTGTCAATTTTTAACAATGTCTTGTATAATAAAATACTGAAAGCAATAGTTACAGTGGTTTAATTACATTTTTGAGGGACCTATTTATAAATCGATACAGTTAACAAATGCATTCTGGTTCATTACACGTGGGCTAGGGGTGGATGTGTCAGCCAAGCTTCAGTTAAAAGCATTGTTAATAGACATATAAAGGCCCTGTGTTACTAGTATTCTGATGATAGTGTCCTTATCTTTTGCTTGGTTTCTTCCAGGACCATCTTTCCCAGCAAGTATGGAGTCATCTGCAGATGGTAAGCCTAACATTTTTATTTTGAGTACTAATGAGCTTTGATATGCATATGTGTGAGGTGGGTGTCAGGATTGTGTGTCTATTGTTGTACCATCTGTGATAGTGGCACCGGTGTTAGTTTGTTATCATATATATAAAGTGTAGTAGTGTAGGAATTAATTTCTTTCCTGTGTTTGTTGCTCATTATCACAGGTGATCATAACGGTGGATACGTAGGACTCTTACCATCGGATGTCAGAGTATCAGTAGACTTTGATGATGATGGTGGCCAAACAGAGGCACATCTGGGTAGGGGGGTGCAGAGGTTGAATCTGACACTAAGGTTGACATTCAGAGATCCCCTGTATTCCCATCAGATACAGCCAGTAGGCCTACCCATACCTATTCCACTGAGTCCTCAGATATTGGAGAGGTGGAGGGTGAAACACTTGATCAGAGTAGTGTGGTTACTGTGGTTTCAGTGCCTGTTGACTCTGGCTATACCAAAAGTGTAGCCAAGCTGCCATGCAGGAGTGTTGTTAGGGGTGCTCAGAAGAAGCCTGCTTTCCATATTCCACCTGATCCTGGTGTGTCCTTCCATGTCACTCAACATATGTTTAGGGCTGTCTTAGAGGCACAGGCACATTCCAATAGGGTCTCCAAGGAAATGCTTAGGGTTGTAGATGTGGCACAGGTTGGCATGCATGACTGCCTCCACTGTGTTGTTGATTCAGTGGATCAGATGAATGACCGTTGGAACTGGAGGTGTCTGTGATGGAACATCTGCTGGGAGGGGCATGTATCCACATTGAGACATGGTGGGCAATGGGATTTTGGAGATCAACAAAAATACTTAGAAAGATAGATGTGATTGAAGCAATGCACAGTATTAGAACAGATCAGGATCTATCATGCACTGTTGCAAATGTCAATCTAAAAATCTCAGCACAAGCGAAAAAACTTAGAAGATACACAGATAATTATAAAGAAAAAGTCCAAAATAAGCAATTTATTGATGACCCAAAAAAGTTTTATAGAGAATTGGGAAACAATGTAAAAATAATTGAAAGACCACCAAAAAAAGAAGAAATAGAAACATTTTGTATAACTATCTATGAAGATCCTATAGAACATAACAATGATTCTAAATGGATAGAAGAAGTAAAAGAAAGAATAAGAAGTTTAAAGGTACAGGATATGAAATGAGATGAAGTAACAGCCGGAGAGATTGAAACAAAGTTAAGAAAAGCCTCAAATTGGAAAACACCAGGCCCAGATACATACCTAATTTCTGGTTAAAAGTATTAACATCTTTGCATGAAGACTTAGCCAGGAGTAAGAACTATTTATATGCACACCACAAACAGGCACCATACTGGCTAACAACAGGAAAAACGAAGCTCCTACTTAAGAGTGAACCTGCAAGCTACTCTAAGAATTATAGATCAATAACTTGCCTTCCGAAAACATATAAACTATACACTGAAACTGATGTCAACAGAGTCTATAGTCATTTAGAAGAAAACTCAATTATGACAATAGAACAAAAGGACAATAAAAGAAAGTAAATGAAAAGGATGCACCAAAGACTCAGCAGCAAGTGCCACAATTAGGGCTATAAAAATAAGTAATCCAACTCGGAGTATGTTCCAAATGAACAGCAGCAGTTTAATGAAAGTCCAAAATGAACAGCAGCAGTTTAATGAATACGTAGCAACCAATACACCTCACGTTTCATCAAAAACTTCATCAGATAAACTACACACCCTAAAACAACAATTAAATACTCCAATTTGATTCAAACTAACCAATAAGAAGTTGCCTGTCATGAATATGTAAACAGTAATACAAATGTTAAAATAGTTGATACAACTGTTAAAAACATTTCAATTTATACAACACACAATAAATGCATTTGTTTTTATTATTATTATAAGTACATAAGAATTTATTTAAATAGATAATTAAATATATTTGTAAAAATGTTAAAATAAAATGTTGTACTGAAAGAACATTTTATATAATCTAGTCTTTCGATGCCCTCTATTGGAAAAAATAGGTATATATGTATGAATACAAGTATAAAAGGTGAAGGACCAAGGTGTTTTATGTAAATAATTTAAATAAAACATATCAAATAGAAAGTTTGTGAGAACAAGTGGACACTAGTAAATGTTTATTCTTTAAAGTTTCGCTGATCTCATTTTTAATATCGGAGCCAAGGTAATCATGTCATTGATACCCGGAATTTATTTGACTCTAGCACTATTTGCCAGTAGAGTTCCCTGTATGCAACTAACGTTTCCCAACTACCTCCCCGAGGGTCAAGTGGTACAACTTCTAAAACAAAAAAGTTAAAATAAGCACCATCACAGACCAAAGTATGCTTGTATAGAGAATTAGTGTCTCGCTTGGTCCTGATGTCGTACAGGTGCTCATAAATTCTTTGTTTCATTTTTCTTTCGCCTTACCAACATAAAAGCTTCACATTGACCACATAATGCAATATAAATAATGCCCTTAGTGTTACAGTTAACAAAGGAGTCTAAAATAAGTGTCCTGTTATGGCTGCCAAATAGTGTGTATCACCAACTTTTAAATTGTTGCAGTAACCAAGCTCCACATTTAAAAACACCATGTTTTTCTTTTGTTTTCTTCACTTCTCCTTGTATGACTAACATTTTCTAAGATTCCTTTTATATTCATACCTCTTTTGTAAGTATACTTTATTTCTTTGTCAAAGATATGTCCCAAGTCAGATACTTTTGCAAAATTTTCCCATTCCCTTTCTATAATTTTTCTAACCCTACTGGCCTGTCCGTCATAGGTTAGAGTTAGACTCGAATCGTATCTCTCCTTAGTAATGGTGTTATTTATAGTTGTAACAGAAATTGCATTAAAGTCTTGGCCTAGTATAGGTGCAAATCTGCCCTTTCTTCCTTCAATTACCTCCTGCAATGTCTGGTCAATCAATTCTCTAGGATAACCTCTATCCAAAAACATAGACTTCAAGTTTTCACATTCATTGATAAATAAAATTTCATCTGAAGTCATTCTACAAATTCTCACCATTTGTCCCTTCAAAACACTTTTTTTCTGAAAAAATGGGTGAGAACTTGAAAAGTGTAAGTATGTGTTTGAAAAGGTTTTCTTCCTATACACACTTGACACAAAACATTGACCATTTTTCTCCAAATAAACATCTAAATAATTTATCTTGGTAGTAGTAAAAAACTTGGTAAATTTTAAAAAATTAGTAGTGCTGTTTAAATACTCAACAAACACGTCAAACTCATCAGAGGTACCCTTCCACAAGAAACATAAGTCGTCCAAGAATCTTACATATAATGCCCACTTGTTTTCTAACATAGATGTCAAAACATATTTTTTCTCCCAATATGCCATTATAATGTTGGCGTATGTAGGTGCACAATGTGCTCCCATCGCCACCCCCTTGGTTTGCCTGTAGTATTCACCCTCAAAGAATAAGAAGTTATTTTTCAATATAATCTCCATTAGAACTAAAATAGTTCTGAATTCATTATGAGAAATTCCTTTGAGTGGTAATAACATTTCTTCAAACCAGGCCAAACCGGTGTCGTGGAGTATACTGGTGAATAAGTCTGTAACATCTAGTGTGCCAAAGCCAGTGGTCTCATCATACAAGTTTGGTTTTATTTTACTAAGAAAATGCCAAGAATCTTTTAAAATGTTTTCAGATTCATCAACTATATGCTTGATTTTAAAGTCTATATACTTGGCAATTGGTGCCGTAACAGATCCATCAGCAGCAACAATAAGTCTAAGGGGAGGGTCTGTGTGATTTTTATGCACCTTCGATTCCAAAACAGTTGGAATCCTGGGCTTTTCCACATACAAATACTTATAAGTTTTAAATCAATTGAACCTTCAACTAATAAGTCATTTAGGAGAACATTTATTCTTTTGTACGCCACATTAATTTCATTTATGGAAATAGCACTGTACTTTTCCACATCGTTCAATAAATTCAACATCTTTCCTTCATACATGATTCTATCCATGAAAACCACACCCCCTCCCTTGTCCGGTTTCATGACACGAACCCCTGTATCATTGCTTAGGGCCACTAAAATGTCATTTTCACATTTTGTAAGATTAGGACTTATATAATTCTTTCTCAAACCTTTTCTCAGTTCTCTTTCTAATGATAATTCGAAATTCTTTAATTGGGGGTGTAGGGGAGGGTTAAAGTTACTTTTGTGTACAGGTTCATTAATGTTCATTAGACTTATTGTTGCTGCTGATGGATCTGTTACGGCACCAATTGCCAAGTATATAGACTTTAAAATCAAGCATATAGTTGATGAATACGAAAACATTTTAAAAGATTCTTGGCATTTTCTTAGTAAAATAAAACCAAACTTGTATGATGAGATCACTGGCTTTGGCACACTAGATGTTACAGACTTATTCACCAGTATACCCCACGACACCGGTTTGGCCTGGTTTGAAGAAATGTTATTACCACTCAAAGGAATTTCTCATAATGAATTCAGAACTATTTTAATTCTAATGGAGATTATATTGAAAAATAACTTCTTATTCTTTGAGGGTGAATACTACAGGCAAACCAAGGGGGTGGCGATGGAGCACATTGTGCACCTACATACGCCAACATTATAATGGCATATTGGGAGAAAAATATGTTTTGACATCTATTTTAAAACAAGTGGGCATTATATGTAAGATTCTTGGACGACTTATGTTTCTTGTGGAAGGGTACCTCTGATGAGTTTGACGGTTTGTTGAGTATTTAAACAGCACTACTAATTTTTAAAATTTACCAAGTTTTTACTACTACCAAGATAAATTATTTAGATGTTTATTTGGAGAAAATGGTCAATGTTTTGTGTCAAGTGTGTATAGGAAGAAAACCTTTTCAAACACATACTTACACTTTTCAAGTTCTCACCCATTTTTTCAGAAAAAAAGTGTTTTGAAGGGACAAATGGTGAGAATTTGTAGAATGACTTCAGATGAAATTTTATTTATCAATGAATGTGAAAACTTGAAGTCTATGTTTTTGGATAGAGGTTATCCTAGAGAATTGATTGACCAGACATTGCAGGAGGTAATTGAAGGAAGAAAGGGCAGATTTGCACCTATACTAGGCCAAGACATTAATGCAATTTCTGTTACAACTATAAATAACACCATTACTAAGGAGAGATACGATTCGAGTCTAACTCTAACCTATGACGGACAGGCCAGTAGGGTTAGAAAAATTATAGAAAGGGAATGGGAAAATTTTGCAAAAGTATCTGACTTGGGACATATCTTTGACAAAGAAATAAAGTATACTTACAAAAGAGGTATGAATATAAAAGGAATCTTAGAAAATGTTAGTCATACAAGGAGAAGTGAAGAAAACAAAAAGAAAAAACATGGTGTTTTTAAATGTGGAGCTTGCGGTTACTGCAACAATTTAAAAGTTGGTGATACACACTATTTGGCAGCCCAACAGGACACTTATTTTAGACTCCTTTGTTAACTGTAACACTAAGGGCATTATTTATATTGCATTATGTGGTCAATGTGAAGCTTTTTATGTTGGTAAGAGCGAAAGAAAAATGAAACAAAGAATTTATGAGCACCTGTACGACATCAGGACCAAGCGAGACACTAATTCTCTATACAAGCATACTTTGGTCTGTGATGGTGCTTATTTTAACTTTTTTGTTTTAGAAGTTGTACCACTTGATCCTCGGGGAGGTAGTTGGGAAACGTTAGTTGCATACAGGGAACTCTACTGGCAAATAGTGCTAGAGTCAAATAAATTCCCGGGTATCAATGACATGATTACCTTGGTCTCGATATTAAAAATGAGATCAGAAACTTTAAAGAATAAACATTTACTAGTGTCCACTTGTTCTCACAAACTTTCTATTTGATATGTTTTATTTAAATTATTTACATAAAACACCTTGGTCCTTCACCTTTTATACTTGTATTCATACATATATACCTATTTTTTCCACTAGAGGGCATCGAAAGACTAGATTATATAAAATGTTCTTTCAGTACAACATTTTATTTTAACATTTTTACAAATATATTTAATTATCTATTTAAATAAATTCTTATGTACTTATAATAATAATAAAAACAAATGTATTTATTGTGTGTTGTATAAATTGAAATGTTTTTAACAGTTGTATCAACTATTTTAACATTTGTATTACTGTTTACATATTCATGACAGGCAACTTCTTATTGGTTAGTTTGAATCAAATTGGAGTATTTAATTGTTGTTTTAGGGTGTGTAGTTTATCTGATGAAGTTTTTGACGAAACGTGAGGTGTATTGGTTGCTACGTATTCATTAAACTGCTGCTGTTCATTTTGGACTTTCATTAAACTGCTGCTGTTCATTTGGAACATACTCTGAGTTGGATTACTTATTTTTATAGCCCTAATTGTGGCACTTGCTGCTGAGTCTTTGGTGCATCCTTTTCATTTACAAGTTTTGTTTTTTGCACCGGCCATCCTTTTTTTACTAGTTTCTACTATGGAGCACTCTGCAAATAGTGCCTCTGACGCTGAGGGCAGGAAAAGTGAAACCGGAGAATTGCGTAAGCTTATTGGGCAGCTTACGCAGTTAGTGTCTTTGTTGACTCCCTTGAGTCAATCTATCGCAACTGCGTGCACTTGTCTCTCCCTACCAGGGAACCAGGAAGCCCTTCGGAGGTCAGCTTCGCATGAAGGGACACCAAGGGACAAAGGACGGGTTCGTAATGGAGCTAGTACAAGCATTAACTCGGACATGGACATTTTAAACGAATTACCGCATTTTTCTTTTAACGAAGCAAGGGAGAGACGCACAGGCCGACCACCTCGTACTGAAACAGGACTTAATGATTCCATTCATGTACTGAGAACAACACAAGGTACTGAACAGTTATTTAAGGACATTGTGAACACTAAATTTGATTTTGCTAATGGTAAAACTTCAAAAAAAGCTACTGGTTCTTACAAACAAACTCTGGATGACTTACACTTTTATCTTTAAAAGTATAAAATGCTGGAGTTGGACAATGCTTATCTCAAACATTGTATTGGATTAAAAATTGTGCCGAAGGGGTTAAGGGTTACAAAATTTCCAAACAATGTTTATGAAGGTACTGACTTTTATAAAAACTTAATTCAGATATTTGATGATTGTGGCTTCTCTATTATGCGTGCTATAATTGTAAACAACGAACATGAAATGGAGAAACTATATAACCTTATAGACGAGACTAACAAGGCTATAGTTAATGATTTGATGTTTTCTATTTCTGAACAGAGAGGTCACTATAAAAATTTATTAAAAGATGTGGAAAGGCATTGTATTGATGTTCAAAATAGAAAACTTTCCAAAATAGACAGAGATATACACGAGTACAAAACACACACCATTACCCCAAACCTAGGTTTTGGGGTAAACAGATGGTAAATAATTGTGATAGAGGCAATGGAGGTACAATAATCGAAGAAGTTGACACCCATAGTGAAAATCTTGTGGACAATGAATTTCCTCCATTACGAGGTCAGAGAGACTGATGTATAAAACCCTGTAAACTACAATCCAAAAACTACAGGGGGAAGGGGGGTTACCCCTCCTGGAGGGACAATCACATGGATGTTTAAAACAAATCACAAGTGAAGGAAACAAATTTACTTTAGATAATTTTAACATTTTCAATTATTCACATATTACACTCAGCAAAGTGCACTTTGACTTATTTTCAAAGGGCTTTGGTTTTATTCCACAAAGTAAAACAAACATTTTAGACTGCTTGTTGATGTCAAAATGTTTATTAGGAAGAAAAACCTGGAAATATTCTTTAAGGGAAAACAATTGCCTCCGACCATTAATGAACCTGTACGCAAAAGTAACTTTAACCCTCCCCTACACCCCCAATTAAAGAATTTCGAATTATCATTAGAAAGAGAACTGAGAAAAGGTTTGAGAAAGAATTATATAAGTCCTAATCTTACAAAATGTGAAAATGACACAGGGGTTCGTGTCATGAAACCGGACAAGGGAGGGGGTGTGGTTTTCATGGATAGAATCATGTATGAAGGAAAGATGTTGAATTTATTGAACGATGTGGAAAAGTACAGTGCTATTTCCATAAATGAAATTAATGTATGCATAAAAGAATAAATGTTCTCCTAAATGACTTATTAGTTGAAGGTTCAATTGATTTAAAACTTATAAGTATTTGTATGTGGAAAGCCCAGGATTCCAACTGTTTTGGAATCGAAGGTGCATAAAAATCACACAGACCCTCCTTAGACTTATTGTTGCTGCTGATGGATCTGTTACGGCACCAATTGCCAAGTATATAGACTTTAAAATCAAGCATATAGTTGATGAATACGAAAACATTTTAAAAGATTCTTGGCATTTTCTTAGTAAAATAAAACCAAACTTGTATGATGAGACCACTGGCTTTGGCACACTAGATGTTACAGACTTATTCACCAGTATACCCCACGACACCGGTTTGGCCTGGTTTGAAGAAATGTTATTACCACTCAAAGGAATTTCTCATAATGAATTCAGAACTATTTTAGTTCTAATGGAGATTATATTGAAAAATAACTTCTTATTCTTTGAGGGTGAATACTACAGGCAAACCAAGGGGGTGGCGATGGGAGCACATTGTGCACCTACATACGCCAACATTATAATGGCATATTGGGAGAAAAAATATGTTTTGACATCTATTTTTAAAAACAAGTGGGCATTATATGTAAGATTCTTGGACGACTTATGTTTCTTGTGGAAGGGTACCTCTGATGAGTTTGACGTGTTTGTTGAGTATTTAAACAGCACTACTAATTTTTTAAAATTGACCAAGTTTTTTACTACTACCAAGATAAATTATTTAGATGTTTATTTGGAGAAAAATGGTCAATGTTTTGTGTCAAGTGTGTATAGGAAGAAAACCTTTTCAAACACATACTTACACTTTTCAAGTTCTCACCCATTTTTTCAGAAAAAAAGTGTTTTGAAGGGACAAATGGTGAGAATTTGTAGAATGACTTCAGATGAAATTTTATTTATCAATGAATGTGAAAACTTGAAGTCTATGTTTTTGGATAGAGGTTATCCTAGAGAATTGATTGACCAGACATTGCAGGAGGTAATTGAAGGAAGAAAGGGCAGATTTGCACCTATACTAGGCCAAGACTTTAATGCAATTTCTGTTACAACTATAAATAACACCATTACTAAGGAGAGATACGATTCGAGTCTAACTCTAACCTATGACGGACAGGCCAGTAGGGTTAGAAAAATTATAGAAAGGAATGGGAAAATTTTGCAAAAGTATCTGACTTGGGACATATCTTTGACAAAGAAATAAAGTATACTTACAAAAGAGGTATGAATATAAAAGGAATCTTAGAAAATGTTAGTCATACAAGGAGAAGTGAAGAAAACAAAAAGAAAAAACATGGTGTTTTTAAATGTGGAGCTTATGTTACTGCAACAATTTAAAAGTTGGTGATACACACTATTTGGCAGCCCGCAACAGGACACTTATTTTAGACTCCTTTGTTAACTGTAACACTAAGGGCATTATTTATATTGCATTATGTGGTCAATGTGAAGCTTTTATGTTGGTAAGAGCGAAAGAAAATGAAACAAAGAATTTATGAGCACCTGTACGACATCAGGACCAAGCGAGACACTAATTCTCTATACAAGCATACTTTGGTCTGTGATGGTGCTTATTTTAACTTTTTTGTTTTAGAAGTTGTACCACTTGACCCTCGGGGAGGTAGTTGGGAAACGTTAGTTGCATACAGGGAACTCTACTGGCAAATAGTGCTAGAGTCAAATAAATTCCCGGGTATCAATGACATGATTACCTTGGCTCCGATATTAAAAATGAGATCAGCGAAACTTTAAAGAATAAACATTTACTAGTGTCCACTTGTTCTCACAAACTTTCTATTTGATATGTTTTATTTAAATTATTTACATAAAACACCTTGGTCCTTCACCTTTTATACTTGTATTCATACATATATACCTATTTTTTCCACTAGAGGGCATCGAAAGACTAGATTATATAAAATGTTCTTTCAGTACAACATTTTATTTTAACATTTTTACAAATATATTTAATTATCTATTTAAATAAATTCTTATGTACTTATAATAATAATAAAAACAAATGTATTTATTGTGTGTTGTATAAATTGAAATGTTTTTAACAGTTGTATCAACTACTTTAACATTTGTATTACTGTTTACATATTCATGACAGGCAACTTCTTATTGGTTAGTTTGAATCAAATTGGCGTATTTAATTGTTGTTTTAGGGTGTGTAGTTTATCTGATGAAGTTTTTGACGAAGCGTGAGGTGTATTGGTTGCTACGTATTCATTAAACTGCTGCTGTTCATTTTGGACTTTCATTAAACTGCTGCTGTTCATTTGGAACATACTCCGAGTTGGATTACTTATTTTTATAGCCCTAATTGTGGCACTTGCTGCTGAGTCTTTGGTGCATCCTTTTCATTTACAAGTTTTGTTTTTTGCACCGGCCATCCTTTTTTTTTTACAATAAAAGAAAGTCATATGGAACAAAGGATCATTTGCTGTTAAATAAAGTCATAGTAGGGAACTGTAAAAAGGGAAAGAATTTAAGTGTAGCATGGATTGACTACAAAAAAAAAAATCATTTGATAGTATCCCACATTCAGGGATAAAAGAGTGCTTAAAAATATGAGATACATCCTACACTCACCAACTACATCACAGTGAACAAGAAACAGTGGCAGTCCACTTTGCAATTAAGTCATGATAAAGGACAACTTATTATCCCAGGGATAAAAATTCAAAGGGTGACATTCCAGGGTGACTCCTTGTCACTGCTGCTATTCTGCCTTGCCCTTAACCCATTAAGCTGTCTATTTAACAGATTAGGGCATGGCTATAATTGGCTCATAGAAAACAACAAAGTGTAAAGACTTCTCATCTTCTCTTTGTCGATGATTTGAAACTGTATAGCTCATCAGATGAAGAACTGAAAGTACAACTGCAAGTTATCAAAGCTTTCTCAGATGATATAAGAATGTCATTTGGTCTTGATAAATGCATAAAAGCAACCTTTAAACCAGGAAAACTGCAACACCAAGAAAACATCAGTTTGGGACATGAATGTGATATAAAAGAACTTGAGCAAGAGGGAGTGTATAAATATTTAGGAACTGGTGAAAGATCAACAATAAAACATGAACAAATGTGAATAAAACTTAGTAAGGAGTACTTTAGAAGACAAATTAGTCCTGAAAACAGCATTGATATCTAGGAACAAAATTCAATCTATAAACCAATTTGCTCTTCCTGTCCTAATTTACAGCTTTGGAGTGACTGATTGGCCCCAAAACGTGTTGGATAGATTAGATAGGAAAATAAGAAGGATGCTTCATGCTCACCAAATGATTTATAAAAATCAGTGCATACCAAGATTATATATTCCTCGTTCCAAAGGAGAGCTGGACATCCCTGAAATTTATTACATGTATAGATCTGCATTCATGGGACTCCACACATATCTACTGACCTCACAAGACCCAAGTGTAGTGAAAGTTTTGAAACATGAGGAAAATAAATCTAAGATGACTACCCTGCTTAGGCTAGCAAAAGCATATCGGCTTAAAGCAGTAATGAAAATCAAAGCACAGTAGATAAAAAACATGCAGCAACTGAATGTGCCAAAAATCAAAAGAAAGAATATAAGGTGAAGGACCATATGAGAAGGCAAAAAATGTGGAAAATGTATAAATATAGTTGCAAGTATAGAAAACTTCCAGAAGAACATCATGTTGATCAGGAACTTATGCAGGAATGGTTAAGGATAGGCAAATTCAAACCATAAGATGAAAGATTAATATTGGCGGCAGAAGATAGTGGGCTACATACATGGTTTACAAAGCCCATTGAACAAATGGGAGAAACAGACAAATGTAGATTTTGTAAAGCATAATTGGACACAGTTTCAATCCTCATTGCTGGTGGCAACATACTAATGGCAGAAGGATTGTATACTGAATGGCATAATAAAGTGGCAAGACTATTGCACTGGGTATTGTGCAAACATTATAATAGTGAAGTGGCTGAAAAACACTGCAAACATGAGCCACAAAGCATCATAGAAAATGATAAAGTCTACATCACATGGGCTTACCCATTACCAACAGTTCAAAAGACAGATGCTAGAAAACTGGATATAGTGGTCCAAGAAAAGAAGACAAATGTAGCATTGATCATTGAAATCACCACACCCAGTGACTACAGTGTCTTGCAAACGCAGAGACACAGAGTCATAAAATATCAGGATTTGCAAGCAGAAATGAGAACAATGTGGAAGAAAGATACCCAGATAGTCCCAATATTTCTAGGAGAAACAGGTCTTATAAAAAAGATCCTAAAATCATATTTAGGTATGCTAACAATACCTGTAACTCTGTGCAAATTGTAGAAGGAATCATTACTGGGTACATTGCAGGTTCATAGGTTCATAGGTAGGTACTAGGCCATTGGCCCTAGGGCCCGTAAAAGCCTAGCCAAAAGGTACCCTGGCTTTCACCATCCAAGAAAATTATTTTCATGTGCCTCTGTCGAGCAGAGCCACAGAAGTGATCCCCGGGGTGAATTTCCTATCTCCCATCCAATCATCAAGATTTTTCTTGAAGAGTGCTAATGAGGAGCTTTGTTTGATATAGATAGGTAGTTTGTTCCAGAGTATGGGAAGTCTCTGGGACAGGAATCTATCCCTTCAGCATGTTCTGTTTATTGTGATGACAAGGTTTAGGTCCCGAGAACATGTAGCTCGGATGGATTGGGATTTCTTTAAGTGGAGCATGTCCAAAAGCTCTGGGTTTTACATAGCTTTATGTGTTAGGCAGAAATCGCCTCTGAGCAGGCGATATGTGATGGAGTAAAGCTGCAGTTGTTTTGAAACGGTCTGTGTAGGGCATCTGTTTGAGGCTGGTAATCCTCTTTGTGAGGTATTTCTGTGGCCTTTCCAGTTGTTGTAGATGTCTAGTGAGGTACATACCAAAAGGGGTGTTGTACTCTATAATGGGTCTAATGATTGATAAGTAGCAGGGAACAATGACCTCTTTTTTATTGGATGAGAAACCTTTTGTGATGAGGTGTGCCATGTAGAAGGATTTCCTGACTACTGTGGTGATGTGATTATCAAAGGAGAGACTACTGTCCACCTGTGTGCCAAGGTCTCTTATCACACCTTCGGTGTTAAGAGGACCACTGCCTATGTGGTAGTGCAGGTGCTGCAAAGAGCACTTTTGGATGACATCAAAGAGTGAAACAATACTAGTTTTGTGAGCTTTAATGGTACTTTGACTTAGTAATAGGGTCCATTCTCATCATGCTATTAGAAACCCAAACATTTTGGAAAAATTAAAAAGGAACATATGCACCCACAGAGACACAGAGGCATACCCACACAATCATGAAACAAATACAGTGATAGTCTGACATGCATAATATACAAGTAATGTATGTGCACCATTAAAAGACAGTGCACACTTTTTTCATTATGCGTTCATATAGCAGGGTAGATCTAGTCTTTGAATTGCTCTTCTTTCATATTCCAATGCTGACAACATTTCCTGGGTTACAGAACATGTTTAATTTGCATTATACAAACCACTAGACTGTTGCATTTGCGTGTGACTTTTACCAATGAAACTACTTTTATACTATAGGCCAGTACCTATATACTGCTGCAGTGATACAATGGTCTCTGAATCATTCTGAAACAATACATTTTTCAACCCTGTTGAGAACAGGATTGTATAGTATGTTATGTATTTCTGAATTCCAGCCTTTGTAACATAACTAAGGTACATACATCAATACAAATATTTTAAGCATGGGCATTAATCCCCTTCTAGCTTGCCAATATACCAAAACACTTGTTCCCATAATAAGTGTCCAGGCTGTTTTTAAAAATATCTAAAGTAGTACTTTCTTTAATGTAATGTGGTAGTCTGTTCTATGCATTAGTTACTCTCTCAGAGAACCAAATAGTACACTTCTCATTCCTATAGAATCTTCTACATAGGTTTCTGATGATTCTCTACTACTTTTTGATAACCCCAAACATTCTCAGAGGTAGTTGTCTCTAAATGCGCTATATGCCTGAATAAGATCTTCTCTTAGATATCCATAAAGCACTATACAAGTTCAGATATTTCAGTCTTTCATAATAACTTAAATTTTCACATCCATGGCTGCCCTTGGTATATTTTTGCTGTACTCATTCCAGTTTAGTCATGCCTGTTTTCTTAAAAGTTTTCCATATTGTTATTCCATACTCAAGCTTGAGTCTAATATAACTAACAGACAATGACTTCATCATTTCTGATTTCCTAGACTTTATAAAACTTTTTATACAACCTATTGTTCGATAACTATCATTAACCAATTGGTTGAAATGCTTAGAAAAACTCAAAGCTGGATCTACCCATATACCTAGGCTCTTAAATGAGTCTACAGATTCAATCACTGTGCTCTGTATTAAATATTAACCTTTCAAGTTATGTCTCCCAAATCTTATAAGCTTAGTTTTTGATGTATTTATCAGTATATTATTCTCCTGTGCCCAAATTGTCAGTTTAGACAAGTTCTTTTGCAGGCAGTCCTTGAGTGTAACCAATAATTTTACCTGTCAGATTGCTGTATGATACTTGCCATGTCTTATTTGTAAGCCAAACAGCTATCCATCTTATCAAGTGTACATTGATACCTAGTTGTTCTATTTTATTAATCAGTGGTTTGTGTATCACCCTGTCAAATGCTGAAGTTAAACCTATATAAATTAGATCACAGCACAGTTTTTCATTAATAGCTGTTATTATATTGTTATAAACCATCATGTTATAGGTCATAATAGATCTATTTTCAAAATATGCATGCTGATATGTGGTTTCAAGTTCCAACCTATCCAATTCTGACAATAACTTATCCAGTATTACTTCTCCATTATTTTTCCACAACATGAAAGTAGACTTAAGGATCTATATGACTCTGGGTTTGACTTACTCCCCTTTCCCTTAAAGAAAGGTTTAATAAGCACGTCTCCAATCTTGAGGAATTTCCCCCATATTTATATGACCTAGTAAATAATAAATATAACGGTACTGTAAGTTCCTTTATGACATGCATAGCTGTACTTCTTTTAAAAATAAAGATCACTAAATCACAAACCAAGATAGGATTGTTTAAACAAGCTCTGGATTGTCCTGTCTGCAGTCTGTGTGAGTCTATAGCTGATTAGGCCTCTTAGGATGGCTAGAGCCTATCTGTCTAAAATCTATCACTTTTTAACAATCAACAGTGAAAATTAAATAAAGTTAGAACAACAAACTATAAATTAAAGTAAACCTTCTTGTATACAATCTATCCCTTCCTTCCTACAAACAGTGAAAAACAATGGTAAAAAATAAAATATAAATTCAAATAAAACGCCTCTTACTGGTCAACTCCACTGTAAATCACAAACCAAGAAAGGATTGTTTAGATAAGCTCTGGAGCTCTAAGGTATAGATACAATTTGTACAATCAGGCATATATGAACAACAAATCATACCTCCACTTAAGCTTTCTTGAACTAGATGCAATGTTAATTAACTAGGCATAAAAGCCTAATACAATAGCTTGTAAGGGCAATGCAAGAAAAAACTTGCTTAAAACACTGACACACAGAGATAATAAGTCATAAAATAATTTTGAAGCAGTATCTGGACAGTTTGCAGCATGGTTGCTGCAGAGAAAAAAGGTAGAAAAAAAGTATCAGGCTATTTAAATTGAAAATCCATTACTGACTAGAACAAAAATAGAAAACAAGATTTGTTTCTGTTTGACTTTTTGTGGACAATCTGCTGACATATTGACTTTTTTAACATTAGCTTAATTTACATAACAATTGAAGTAAAGACAACTCATATACCTTTCTAACCATTCTTATAAGTAATTACTTATAGGTAATTTACAAATTATAAACCTCCAGAAATATGCAGTTATGGCTGGTGCGTTATCATCATAGAAACTGTAAAATTTGCATAAACACCTGACCTTGAGAAGAATACATCACATTCATTCATGGGTGTGTACTTTTTCTAGATCTACCATGTACTAACAGCACAGTCAGTACAGCTTACATCTGAATTAAAAGGAAGAAAAACAACAAAAAATAATTTTTGTAAAGTTACTGCGATTAGCTTATTTCATTTCCACCCTCCGCTTATCCTTATGAATGTTATAAAAACACAGTAACCAAGAGTGGAAGTATAGAAGTTCATAAAATTGTTTAAATGTACATAGAATATACATTTGTTCCAAAATATCACCTCATGGGAACTGACATATTTCAAATACACATTGCCCTGCTCTTATCATCATGATTAACTTAAAGGAAAATGAACCTTCAGTGACTAACTAAACAAGTCTTAGTTCAATTTAATTTTTACTGCTGTGCAGATTCACCACCATTAAGAGTTTCCTCTACTAAGTTCAGCCCATTATCTAATTTACAGGCAATGCTGATGCTCCTAGCATCATTTCATCCCACTATCTGCTCAACATTCTTCCTTCTTGTCATCTAATTACTGGTTTCAAAAACATGAACTGATAGAGTGTCTATATTCACTGAAGCCTCTAACTGCTCCACTTTTATTCACCTTAGAAACATAACAAATGCTAGTTTATTTATTACCAGTCTACCCATCCTATAACACAGTAAATTGTAATTTGAGATCAACTCACACAAGTAACACTTGTCCAACATCCCCAGTTTTACTACAGTTGCCATCTCATTCACAGTGTAATTCTAAAGAAATAGATACCTTGGTCCTTACACAATCTAAGCTTTCTGCCTCCTAGAGCAAACATCCAATGTCTCTCTTCAAATGCTCATAGTCTCAATCCCTCTGAATCCAAATTATTCTCAATATGCAACCGTTTCTTTGACAAGGCCTAAAATATACTATGGCATCCCATCCCAAAACCTATTGCTACCTTTAATCCCCATATGTACACTTAGGAGAACCTTTATTAACTACTAAGTTTTCATAACAGTCATAAGGATAATTGAAAAATTAATGAGAAGGTGCTGCTTACTGTGTGGATCCGAAGTCTTCTTAAGACACTCAGTCTTGCTGGCTGGGTTTTGCTGAAATCAAAGTTTAGTTATAATTGCATTCACAGTCTGTTGCCCACAGAAACTTGCAGAGTGTACACTGATGCAGCACCTAAAACTCTGTTAAAAAACAGTAACCGATAAAAGACTTTTTATAACAAACCACATGAACTACTGTTGCAGCTTCAGGTACTGTTCTACTTTACTTCTCAAACAGCGTGGATGATGTGAGAGATATAATATTACCTCAGAACAAGTGTGTTCCTACTTATCTCTAACATAATTTGATTTACAGTTCTTATATACAGTTTTAGTCACGCAGTTCAAATCCTGTTTTTCTGTTAGTATTCTATTTTGGACTTTGTATGAGAACATGTGTTTGCTGGTGTTTGCAGAAAAACATGTTTTCATCCTGTAATGGTATTGTCTTTTAAGGAAACACCTTGTGGACAAATGCTCAAACATCCTTAGTTAACAGTGTCATATGATATAAACATGTCCTGTTCTCCATTCTTTAAAGAAGCTGCATACATCCAGTTTTTCATATATTTGCTTTTACTGACAATGTGAAATGCATATATCCTGTTTTTCATATATTTGCTTTTACTGACCATGTGAAATGCATACATCCTGTTTTTAAGTCTGTAAGAAGTCAGATTTTTTGCTAACAGTGTGAAATGCATACATTTTTGCTGATTCTGTAGGAGACATGTCCATTAAGCAAATTCCTTATTTTTAAGCCACAATCATTTAGTATGGATGCTAATCACATATTGCTAAACTCTATTTCTACATTTAAGCAAGCTTTATTCATACCTTAGTTATGTTACATATTTGTAGCAGAATTACATTCCACCTTAAAATTATGTTGAGCATACTCTAACAATAATAACTAATAACATCTAAGAATATTATATGTAATGATTGGGGTCCATAACATCTAAGAATATTGTATGTCATTATCCAATAATGGACCTTTATAGGCAACAAAACCCCAAGCAATATCTAGACCAAGATAAAAACACACATATTTAGGTTCCCCTTCAGCAGTTGGAGAAAGAAAACAAACAATATCTTCTTTAATCATAATGCATTACTAAGGCCACACAGTTATTCTCATGTCTGCTAGCAAATGTCCTTACTTGCTAAAATGTCATGGCACATCTACTTCAACATCCCTTATTGTACAAATTTGCAACTGGGATTCCACTGAAGTGTTTACTACTCATGATGATGCAATGGCTGGTAAACCTAAAAGACATTAAAATATATCAATGTTCACCAAACTATCATTACAACACCATTGGCCTAACAAGTTGCTCAGCTGCACACTGTACAGATGTTCTCTTAATTCCTGCTCTTTGAACATCCACATTTTATTACCTGCTGAACATTTCTGCTGACCCCATATTGATTCATCCAACAAACAGGTGAAAACCAGATATCCTCAGATTTAACTCTCAGCTGTCTAGAATTTTTGCAAAGTATCCAGATTTTTTCCTTGAAAGGCTTGTGGTTTTCTGGCAAATCATTGAGGATTGAAGTCACTAAATATTGGCATGCATTTGAATTTCAGATTTCATACCTATTAGAAAATGCATGATAATGCAGAACATATTATTATTGCAACTTTCGAAGTTTATAAGAGTAATACTTAAAATCTGTTCCTGATTTTAGACATTGTCTCCACATTGTTTTGCCTTTATCCAGATTTCTTTCACTAAAAGGTTAGGAGGTATGTCTCAGAATAAAGGAATCCATTACATTCCAAACACACTGCTCAGCACTAAACCTTGAGATCTCCTAAAGTCCAAAATACCAAGCAATGAATCTTTTTGTTTTTCCTCGTCTGCATCCACACACAAGCAAACATTATGAGAAAGAGAATCACTGATGAAGCTTAATGAAAAAAAATCACCAGTATAACTCAAACAGGGAGAGGTCTATATGCCATATCTGTCCAGAATAGACAGTAAATATAGGGACACTTGGAGACACAGCTAAACAAAAATTATATCAGTGACGTACTAAACTAAATTGTTCCATTTTACTTTATTTTATGCTTTCTTGTTTTCAGATTATACTCAGAGTGACTTATTAGAGAGCAAAAGTCTTTACACAATTAATAAATACTAGGCTATCAGCCTACAGATTACTGCAAGCCTAGCTAATAACCCTGTACCATGTATCTAGGATTTTTAGACCTTGACCATGATATCAACCTTATGAACTCATTTCAGCATCAAACCTTAACACAACAAATCAGTAGGCATTTGAAAAGTTTACAGCATCTTGTAAATGTAATAAAATATTGTAAATTTGCACAGGTTGCATAAAGTCAAAAGAGCATAGTATAAACTTTAGATTTACTAGGTTACAATTATATAAATTCAAATTCTGCATAAAAAGACATTTACTACAATCTGCCCTTTGCTGTGAGTGTTCTGATTACTCATCTTCCATCATTGCATTTGGAATTATACTGCATTTTTGGTTCATTCAACTTCCCAACCCAAATCCTGTGCAAGATCATCAGTTGTGCCTCAGCCTCAGGCTGATAGACATTTTCATTTGCCTGATGTGCATCCAAAAGCATTCTATCCTGATGATGAAGAAAATATTTAAATGTCCTGGATAAATCAACTAAGATTCTGCAATATTTATGTGAGGCTTGTATTGCATTGTTTAGATATTTGAAATGAAAGGTCATGATCAAAAATATATTCTCTTGAATTTCATCAGCCATGCCAGCTGAAAAGCTGAGACTAAACTGATTTTTTTATGATCCAAGACCAAAATCAGGCCAATATATTTCAAATGCTCCCAGCAATAAAATGATGACTAGGAAAAAGGAAACCAATCAGATCCTTCCATGTCAGTAAAGGTCATTAAAGTATCAAATAAGTTCACCAACCTGTCATAAATGCAGCACAGCACAGCACAGTAAAACCTTTATTGGTCTCATCATGCAAATATATTTTCAAGACCTATTTTGTTGCTCAGTCAGCTCCAGTAAATTTTGTTAGTCTCGCATGCAAGTTACTGAAGTGTTGCTTCATCTTCATGCCAGTGGTGTCTGCTTAATTGTAAAGCAGCAGATGAACATCTGCCCCATTCATGTCTATGTTATACATATATTTCATTTATTTGCCACAGAAGTTTTGAATTACAATCAGAATAATCTCCAAAGATACCTCAACAGTAGAAGTAAAGGCAGTGGTGTCAACACTTTGACAACTTGTATGACATCTATGCTGTCAACTTCCATCTGGAGAAAAAACATTTCTAATGTTCCTCACATGATTTAATGACTATTTTCCTCAGTATTTCAATTGTCTGACATATTTCTTTATGCTATATTAATGTACACTTAAACACGTTTAAATAGATATAAATAAATAAACTTCTTTTTGTCAGATTCTTATAAAGATATATATAGAACAGGTAGAGAGGATGATATGCTTCATGAAACACAGAACAGATTCCTAAAATTTTAATTCTTATCTTGTGACATTTCCAAGAAAAATCTTCTTTAATTTATAGTTTCTATTATAGCAACAACATCCTGGTAATTTAACAATTTAACAAAGGAACTTTCTAGATTGCAGACTACCTTAAAGTATATACTCTCTCTGTGGGATAAAGAACATTTTTGTTTTTTTCTTGTTTGTTAATGCATCTAAAACCCTCCTGCAGAATTATTAGACAGTCATAAGGAACTTGAGGAATTGATTCAGGAAGGTTACTTGCTAATAAGTTGTTTTCCTGATGAGTTCTTCAGATTTTGTGGCTTAATCTTGGGGCTGTTTGACTGCAATAGCTTATTAAAGTGATTCTCAGAGTCTACAATATGCCTGTATATCTGATGCTGATTCCAATAATCAATTGTTTTGTTTCTGAAGAAAGTCAAAGAATTTTAGTTAAAGCTTTCTGCACAGAAATAGCGCCACTTCTAAATCAGATGCATTTCCTTTGCTCTCATTTTACCACATTTTTGGTTGATTTTTTTCTTGTTTAGTTATAAAAATACATTTAGAGCTTTTAGGTTTCATTTCATTCTCTGGAATAGAATAGGAGTAACTGGCTTCATTGGCTGATACTCCATAGGCTACTGACTGTTTTTTTTTTCATTGTAGTAGAGCAGTTCCACAGCAAACAACAAAAAGTAATTTGGAGTTGGCAGCTGTTCAGCAAAATCAAAGTAAGAAAACTAGAAATAACTTCCAGATCAGTCTCTCGTTGCTTTGGTGAATATCAGCTGTGCTAAGCTAAGTTGAATTTGAAGGATGAACTGGATGGTAGAGAACCAAGCTCTAATTGCTTTCTCCTTGTCTCCTAAATGTTATTGCAAATCTCACCCAGATTATTTATTAATCCCTACACATCAAAGACCATCTAATCTGCCAGTTTGAAAGCTTCTTAATCCATATTCCCTTTCTTTCTTTCAGTCTGAATGTTAACATCTCTGACCTTGCATCATTGACCCAGCCAAAAACTTATTGCAGCCCTAACTCCTTTTTCGTAAGGCATCAGATCAATAATCAGTGCTTTTAATTCTCTTGTTTCAGCCTGATTTCAACCATCAATGAATTAAGTGTATCAACATCTAGCCTTCTTTGTAAGCCTAGAATTTATGGAGGACTTTTGACTTGTCTGTCCAAATTTCTTCACAACAAATTCTCCCTGGCCTGTAACCTTCCCTACACAGAAGCCTCAACTATGTCACATCATATATTTATTTGCCTCTGACTTTCTAGTACATTTTGAGTCATTTACTCCATTCTATTTTGAAATTACTGCCTCCTGTCTTCCCTGTTCCATAAACAGTTTCTCATTCTCTATAGCTAGCTCCCCATCCAATAGCCCACAGCATCATCCTACATATACTACCTCAAAAACCTACATAATCTCCTACCTTCCCTATCCTTTTGTTATGCAAAGAACTGCCTTGCCTGTAAATGCTGTTTTCTCCATGTATTTACCCAATCAACATCATCCTGCTATTTATCCAAAGCTCACCTCTCCCATTAAAAAAATACCTTAAAGAGCTACTATGAATTGTATTTGGGGCCATAGATAATACCCATTTTTCTCAGGTATCCTCTCACCTGACACACACATATTTCTGTTTCCCCTCCAGACTCTTCATAATAAAATATTTTCCAATTCTAGTTTATAAAGCTTGTCAGCCATCCCCCCAGTGCTCCTCATGATCACTCATTGCATTACCCATAACTTGGAAGCACTTTCTCCTCCATTTTATCTTCCTGCAAGAGTGCAGTGTTCACTTTCATTCTACCTAATGTACATGTAATCCTGACTCTCCTTATGGGTCTCGATACCCATCTACATTCATTGATACAATAGCCAGCCTTATTACATTTGTATTCCACCTTGCCAGATGAGTAGTATAAAGCCATACCTTGCATGCTGACATTTTTTCCCTTCTCCATGATTTTTAGTGACTTTCTTATTCTACTTTCCTTACTCAACCTAAATAATTATCACTTGCATTGTCAGCTATTCCACTTAATATTATTAATAATATTCAAGCCCCATGTTCTTATTCTCACAGCCAGTGTTGCCTTCTACTGCACTAACATGTCTCTGCTGTTCTCTTCTTGTACATCAGATCTTGGATAGAAAGTAAGAGATGATTGTTCACCACTATCACTCTACAGATGCTCTGTGCTTTGTAGCTTCTGTGAGCTAAGACATCTTGACAAACTGGATAACCCACAAAAAATCAACATGGGCTGGAACAAATTCTACTGGAGCATAGAGACAAAATGTATTGGTTTAAGTCTTTTTGTCAGAGTATATCACAGGCTTCTTCAGAAACAAGTCAAAAAAATCATTCCCTCATTTAAATATCCCTCCAAAACCACTGGCATGTAATCTAAACAACCAACAGACAATCTGAGTTAATAAAATCTAATACCCACAAACATTTAAACAGCCTTTTTAAGCATATAAATATTCCTAAATACAAACCCCAAGGTGAAAAACCTCCAACCCAAATGTGAAAAATATAAATCACAATAAATAAGAACAAAGCTTTAAAACACTGGAATTGGACACACTCTCATTAAGACCAAGGTACATATAAGCATTTAACCTGATCTGCCATCTTGAGTTCTTTTAATTCAATTAGGTCATTCCAAGGACTACATCTTGCATTTTTAGTTACAGTATCCAAACCCACAAAACTAAAATGATATCCAAGGTTGTTGAGCACATATTTTTCCAAAATATTGTTAATATTACATTTCCTTATATCCAAGACATGCTCATATATCCTTTCCCTAAACTTTCTCTGGGTTTTACCTACATAAAAATATGAACATTGCATACATTGGGCCAAATAAATAATTCTCACTGAGTTACAATTATAGGAACAAATTCATGCAAACCTGCGCATCATTCACAATTTCATCCTGTACCATAATGTATTTGCCATGTTTGCAAAAACCACATTTGTATGTCCCACTTTTCCAGTTGGTGTCTAGTGCATATTCCTGATTACCTAATTCTAAAAACTCTTTAAGAGTTCTACCTTTTTAAAACTATCATTGGTAAAGGCCATAATCTATCCAAAAACCCATCAAAGCAGGAAAAAGTATTCCAGTTTTTCTTCAAAATCTCATAAATATGGGAACAATCAATTACAAAAGTAGTAACAAAAGCAAGAGAAAATTATTTTTGGTTACATCTATCTGATGCCCCAAGCCCCACTCTCTCAATAGTGTTGGTCAAAAGTAAAGGTACATATTGCCCATTAGGTATTTTCTGCTCAACTTCTTGATAATTCCCATGTATCATATTCAGTGGGTAACCTCTAGATGCTGACATATCAGTTAGAAATTTGGCTTCCATTCTAAAAGTGTCATCCTCAGTAACCATTCTAGTGAGCTGCACTAGTTGCCCCTTCACAACCCCTCTCTTTTGGTGCTCTGGGTGACAACTATTACAATGTAAGAGACTATTTGAGAAGGTTGGTTTTCTATAAATATTACTAACGAGTCTCTGTTTGCAGCTATCTTTAGAAAGTTGCACATCCAAGTAGGCTATGTCAGTGTGGCTCAATTTAGAGGTGAACCTAAAAAAAAAGATGCAGTTTGATTCAAATAATCAAAGAAACATTAAAGTTCACCCTCAGATTTCTTCCAAACAATAAATATGTCATCCAAGAACCGCATATAAAGTTCCCATGGTGGCATAACTAATTGACTAAATACATATTTCTTCTCCCATTGCAACATAATGATGTTTGCAAAAATGAGGGCACACGCTGCCCCCATAGCCACCTCCCTATTTTGAAGAAATGCCCACCAATAAAGACAACATTTTTTTAGCACTAATTCCATGCAGGTGTCTATGATATTGATGTCATTATTGGAAAATCTGTTAGACTCGACCAGGAAATCATGAAACCAATCCAAGCCGGTATCATGGGGAATCACATTAAATAAATTCACCACATCTACTGTGCAAAAAGTTAAATCATCACTGTATTTTACTTTTCTCAATTTTTCTAAACAATCCCATGAGTCTTTACAAATATGTACATAATCTTCCAAAACATTTTCAGTTTTAAATCCACATATCTATCCAAAGGATGTATCTTAGAGCAAGAAGCATTCATAATTGATCTCATTGGGGGGGGGGTCCCTTATGTCTTTGTGAATCTTAAGGAGACCAAATATGGAAGGTACAACATGGACCTTAACTTCCAGGAACTTCCATCCATCTAAAGTTATTTGGCCCTGATCAAGCATATCCTGGAGCACCCATTTAATTTTGACATGAGAGGTGTGTACCATAGTCAAGGAAGTTTCTTGATAAAAATCACCCTCACAAAGAAAACTGTACATTTTATTTATTAACTCAGATTGTCTATTGGTTTTTTAGGTCACATGACAGTGGTTTTGGAGGGATATTTAAATGAGAGAATATTTTTTTTCTTCTTTCTGAAGAAATCTATGATATACTCTGACAAAAGCACTTAAACCAAGAAAATTTGTCTCTATCTATGCTCCAGTGGAATTTGCTCCAGCCCATGTTGATTCTTTATGGTTTCTCTCCTGGAGGAGTATAGCCATGTTGAACAAATGCTTTATAGTGTCTGTGCTGTCTACATATAACCATGTCAGTCAAATGCTTTATAGTCTCTCCCTGGGATTCAATTAACTCAGTGTAGGCTTTGTGTGAAGCCTACATGGAGTTTGCATGTGTGGGGAGTGATGTGCGGTGAGCAGCAGCGCTCATTGCATATACATGCCATGCACTGCATTTAAACATACATAAGTAAGGTTTCATGGCTGGAATTGTGGCCAGGAAACTGTTTTAGTGGACATGGATAGCAATCCCATTTAAATCAGAGTACTGAAATTGTGCGGTTTTGCGTGGAATGCCACGTGATCACCAGGGCTTAACACACATAGCTCTGAATGTCTTAGTGCAAGACATCTGGACAAAGGGCAACATAATGGTGAGGGGACAATGACCCAAAAATAGGGACATATTTGACATATTTGCTCTTTAGTAATGTGAGAAAATAACTAGGAGGTTGTGTTAAGGTACGTATTCTGAATAATTTGAAGTCTGAAACTCAAATGTATGTAATTACTGAGTCACATTAGTCCTGAGATCATCCCGGTGATATGCAGAAAAAACATATATTTGATAAGGAGCACACCAAAAGATATAAAGGCAAAAAATATACACATTCTGGACAGTTGAAATGTCTGATTGTTAAGTATATGGTCTAAACACAGTACAGGACAGTGTATCTACAGTGCAGATTATTGTGAAATCCCATTCCAAGAATTCTGTACTAAAGTTGTGTAAATCATCTGTATGGGTACATGGACTGCCATGTAAAATAAACACTTAAGGAAGTGCGTGCATTGAATAGAGACACACAGATCAATTGTAGGAATGAACACAGGGAAAGAGTACAGGTGAAAGAACTTAATGTACAGCAGATGAGGGAATGTCAATGGAAGATGGTTGCAGCAGCAACACAAATCCCATATCAATAAAGTACAGTAGGGACTGCACAGTGAAAATGTGTATTAAGTGACTATCACACAAAGTGGTATAACAATGGGGAGGATGTCTGTATGAGATAAGCATCCTTACAAGAACAATGCAGAGGACATCTATCAGGAATGTTGTATACTATTGGCGTAGGGTACATTTTGTGAATGTAAGTGTAAGCTCAGCAGAGGTTTCCAGCAAGTGAGACACAGGTAAAGGATCATGGACAACATTAGAAGAAGCATGCACAATCATGGACAATATCAGAATAATACCACCAGTAATCCCACATCTCTGACATAACATATGTGACTTAGAGTGATCAGAGAAGATTTGGTGCAAACACACTTGTACAACTATTATGACATGTCTGCACTCTCTGAAGGTAATCACGCACACTGTCCAGACACTGTAACATCTGCTGGAGGTGTTAGAAGGGACACTGCTATACCTGTATGTGACATTATGATCAATAAAGGCTAGTTGGCTGCTGTGCATGGCATATCTATGTGGCACAATCCACACTGTTACAAATGTTACCCATGCCATTAATGGTGTCAAACAACTACATATGTATTGTGCTCAACACCAGAACATGTATTACACATGCATCTGGTGTAACACTTTGATATGGTTTTCACACCATCAGACAGTAATGTTTATGCCACAAAAAGAACACAGGTATAGGTTCATAGGTTCATACTAGGCTATCTGCCCTGGGGCAATGTTTGGCTTACGCCACCCCTTGATTTGAGTATACTGTGCCCTTTTTAAGGTTTAGTTTGCTGTGCCTCTGTCTAATAGTGACACAGAAGTAATCCCCGGGACAAACCTATGATCCCTCATCCACTCATCAAGATTCTTCTTGAAGAGATTCAGTGAGGTGCTCTGCCTAACATGGATTGGAATTCTATTCCAGAGCGAAGGGAGCCTCTGGGTTATGAATCTGTCCCTCCAGCAAGTTCTATTTATTTCAGTGCTGAGGTTTAAGTCCCTCGAGCGTGTGGCTCTAAGGGATTTAGATTTACTAAGGTGGAGCATGTCCATTAATTCTGGATTGGACATAGCTTTATATGTCAGGCATAGATTGCCTCGAAGTAGGCGGTATGCAGCTGAGTAGAGCTGGAGTTTTTTTAACCGAGCAGCATATGGCATCTGTTTGAGTCCATTGATCCTCTTGGTGAGGTACTTTTGGGGTCTTTCTAATTGCTGCAGGTGTCGGGTAAGGTACATCCCAAAAGGGGCATTGTATTCTATGATGGGCCTGATGAGGGATGAATAAAGGGGCACAATTACCTCTCTTGATCTAGAGGTGAATCCTTTCATGATGAGGTGAGCTATGTAAAAGGTCTTTCTAACCACTTTGGCAATGTGGTTGTCACAGGAGAGATTGCTATCAACTTGGGTCCCCAGATCCCTAATTTCTTTCTCTGTATTTAATGGGTTACCGCCTATGTGGTAATTTGTGGGCACATTGTTTTTGCCAAAGGGTATGACTATACACTTTTTGGCATTTAGCTTTAGACCATGGCTCTGGCACCAGTTATCCGTCTCTGTGAGACCTTTTTGAAGGATGTTTGTGTCAGCTGGAGAGTAGATTATGGCACCTAGTTTGCAGTCGTCTGTGAACTTGGTGAGCCATAGTCCTCCCACATTAGCCTGTACCTCAGAAAAGTATATACCAAACAAGAGCGGTCCCAGGACAGAACCTTGTGGGACGCCACTTGTGACTGGTTTAGAGTCTGACATGGCTCCAGCAACTCTCACTCTGTGGGTTCTGTCTTTGAGCCAGTTTGCATTCCATCTTGTGACATAGGGGTTTATATTTAAGCTGGATAGCTTATCTATGATGCCCGAGTGGGGTATTGTGTCAAATGCCTTTGCTAGGTCCAGACAGGCTGTGTGGACTACCTTCCCTTCATCTATGGCTTTGGTGACTGTTTTGAAGAAGTCAACCAGGTTCAAAAGGCAGGATCTGCCCTTGACGAAGCCAAACTTGGTAGGATCTAGTGTCTGTACGTCCCCAATGTCTTTGTTTATAAGCTCCATGACGATCCTCTCCATAGCCTTGCAGACTAAGCTAGTCAGGCTTATGGGGCGATAGTTTCCAGGGTCCGTAGAGGCTCCACCTTTGTGGAGTGGGACAACTGTTGCTGTACGCCATTCTGTGGGCACATATCCTGTAGTGAGGCTGAGATTGTACAGCTGTTTTATTTGAGGGATTAGTTCTTCTTGGAGTTCATGTAGGCCTCGGGATGCCATCTGGTCCCATGGAAGCAGTGTTTTTTGCTTTGGAGAGGGCAGCCTTCACCTGAGCATCAGAGATGTTTGGGAGGCAGCCCTCTGCCGGGATAGATACTTGCTCATTTTTTGGGGGGGAGGGGGTGGAGAAGTTTGCACTGAACCTGTCTGCCAGGATATTGGCGATGTCTGTGGGTTCAGTGTAATTTTTGTCGTTTAGAATCAACTCAGAACAAGTCTGGGAGTTGCATCCCAGGTTCCTAACATAACTGAAAAAAGCCTTATGATTGTCTTTAGTGTCCTGAGCAATTTTTCTCTCGAAGCTGGCCTTGGAGGATTTTATGAGGGATCGCAATTTTTCGCTAGTACTGATCAGAGATGCCTTCCCTATTAGGGATTTTGCTCTATCATGTAGTATCTTCCTCCTTCTGTTGTACAGTTTATTTATGGCTGGGGTCCACCAGACTGGATGCCTGTGTTTGGATGTTTGGGTTTTGGTTTTGTTTGGGGTAGCATGATCCATGCATTCCTGGAGATGTCCGTAGAATGCGTTTATATAGGATTCTGCAGTTTGGGCCATAGTTTCCACTGGTCCTGGGGCCTTGAAGGATTCCACTTCAGTTTTGAGAAGTGAGAAGTTAGCTTTTGAGAAGTTTTTTCACTGTGGTTTTCTGGGCTGGGGGTGGGGTCGGGATGTGGACATCCAGTGAAATTAATTTATGGTCTGATCTTACCAATGAGGGATATACTTCAGGTGTGGAGCATAGAGTCCCCATGTTGGTAATGATCAGGTCTAGTATGCTATCCCCTCTTGTGGGAGTGGTGACTAGTTGTTCCATAGCATATGATTTATAATTTCCAGGAACCTTTGGGCTAAGGTGCTAGGGCTTGAGTAGTGCTCCCAGTCTATGTTTGGGTAGTTGAAGTCACCCAATATAATGGTGTTCGGAGAGATCTTCATGTTATCCAATGTTTTCAGGAAAGCCGAGTGGGATTCCTGACTTTGAGAGGGTGGTCTGTAGGATGCTATAAACTGAAAAGCAGTCTTGCCCACTATTAGTTGCACATGGATGGTCTCCAATACTTCGTGCCATGCCACTAACCTGGATGTGTGGATATCCTTGATAAATATGGAAACTCCCCCTCCTTTTGTGGTTCGGTCCAGGTTTTGGGGCCGAAAAGCATGATATGAGGTATAACCTGGTAGTGCTGGGGTGCTCTCTGGAGCCTTGAACCAGGTTTCTGTCACTGCACAGATATCGATGTTCTCCATACTGAGGAGAGCTTTGAGTGTGTGCATCTTGAGGTTAAGACTTCTGGCGTTTAGCAGCATTACCCTTAGTTTCTTGTTTCTTGTGCTGTCTATGGAGGTGGGTTTGACTTTAGAGCCTTGCCTAAAAAAGGCACTATGGGGGTGGAAAGAGCCTTTGCCAATATCCGAAAGCCCAGTGGTGACAGGTGCAAGCTGTCCGTAGCAAAGCAATGTGGCTTGTCGAGCATGTCATCCCAGGCTGACAGACACTGGATCCCCTTTGAATGACACCAAAATTTTAGCCAGTTGTTAAAATCGATCATTTTGCCTTTGTACTGTGGCATCATTCTGGGTGAGGGTAAGATGCTGCTCAAGGTCAGGGTCATACCGGCCTGGGTTACATGATCAGAGAGCTCCTCTATGTCTCTTTTCATGTAGTCCAGGGAGGTACATCTCAAGTTATTCACACCAACATGTACAATGACTGAGTCATATTTGTATTTGCTTTGGAGTGACCTGAGTGCTTGCGTTATGTGGTGGATCAGGCAGCTCACTGTGACCTTCTCTTTATTCAGCCTGGTGAGCGGGACGTCAGTGTGTCTGACAATAGAGTCACCTATTACAAGAGTATCAGGTGTGTTATTCAGCCTTAAGGGCTGTGGCTGCTTGGCACACTGACTTTGTGGGCTATGTGTTGTGCGTGTTTTGTTTGCTTCGATGTCTGCTTTGGAGGTCTCTGTTGCTTAGGTAGATTTTTATTTAGAGCCTCTGAGTATGTTTTTGTGTATTTATGTGTTTGGTTCACTGATGTGGTGGGACTCTGTCATACTGGAATTGTGTTGGGTGAGGTTACCTTCTCCTCCTGACTGGTTTCACCAGTTTTGAGATTATGGTTGCATCTCTCACATATATTTGAACCTGTTTGGAGAAGGAGAGGGTTGTCTGTGTACATGAGGCAGTTGTAACATTGCCTCAAAATTCCCAGATTCACCAGCTGGACTGGAGAGGAAACCAGTGACTGAACTTTGGACATGCTAGAAACTGAATTAAGATGGACCAATAAGGGACAAGGAGTAGTGCTTATGGTTTAACAGTGCTAACTTGTAAGATTACTTATTTGGACCAGTGAAGGGCCTTAGAATGAGAATATGGTGTTTAAATTGAGAGATAGAGAAGTTCTAAGGGAAAAAGTGAAGAGCAGACTTAGTGGAGCCAGGAAAAGTTTAAACCCAATTAAAACACACAAAACAGTGCAATAGAGGGATTTAAGAGAGGAAGATCAAGGAGTTAGGAATTGATCCAAAATGGCCAATAGAACAACAGTTTCAAGTCAGTAACCACTCCAACAGGGGCAGGCAGGCTGCTCAATGATTATCACTGCCACTCATGAACAAAAATGGCCTCCAAGAAAACTTACAAACAGTTCAGAACAGCAAGCCTGTAACTGAACTTTTTTAAATCTCAGAAAAGTGGTAAAAAAGCAAGATTTTTTTGTTTTTTTTTTTGTTTTTTTTTCAGAGATAGCAGAGGTTTACAAGTATTAACAAGTTATAACAGTGCAGTAAATGACCCCACACTTGAGTGCTAGGCCAGAGACAGATAAAATGCAAGTTTAGAGAAAAAAACAATTTTAAAAATAAGTGCAAACAGGAAATTCAGTAAACAGCTCTAGGTTGTGCTCTAAATACAGTTACTAATGCAGAAATCAAGTTTAACAAGCCAGAAAAAGCTCAAAGTAGGCAGCACTGCAGAAAAGCTTAGCAAATAATCTGAAGAAAAATACTTAAAATCTCAAAAGTGGCTCCTTTCTTCTATCAGCATTTTCTCCTCTTGGTGGCTGCTTCACCAACAGCCAACAAGTCTCAAAATCACGAGGCAATGATTTTTTAAGAGGAAGATCAAGGAGTTAGGAATTGACCCAAAATGGCCAATAGAACTACAGTTTCAAGTCAGTAACCACTCCCACAGGGGCAGGCAGGCTGCTCAATGTTTATCACTGCCACTCATGAACAGAGAGACTAAAATGGCCTCCAAGAAACTTACAAACAGTTCAGAACAGCAAGCCTGTAACTGAACTTTTAAATCTCAGAAAAGTGGGAAAAAGCAAGATTTTTTGTTTTTTTCAGAGATAGCAGAGGTTCACAAGTATCAACAAGTTATAACAGTGCAGTAAATGACCCCACACTTGAGTGCTAGGCCAAAGACAGATAAAATACAAGTTTAGAGAAAAAAAAACGATTTTAAAAATAAGTGCAAACAGGAAATTCAGTAAACAGCTCTAGGTTGTGCTCTGAATACAGTTACTAATGCATTAATCAAGTTTAACAAGCCAGAAAAAGCTCAAAGTAGGCAGCTATGCAGAAAAACTTAGCAAATAATCTGATAAAAAATACTTAAAATCACAAAAGTGGCTCCTTTCTTCTCTCAGCATTTTCTCCTCTTGGTGGGTTCTTCACCAACAACCAACAAGTCTGAAAAGATGCCAAAACCATGAGGCAATTGGCATTTAAGAGAGGAAGATCAAGGAGTTAGGAATTGACCCAAAATGGCTGATAGAACTACAGTTTCAAGTCAGTAACCACTCCCACAGGGGCAGGCAGGCTGCTCAATGTTTATCACTGCCACTGATGAACAAAATGGCCAAAAAGATGTGTGACAGCCAACTGTGGTAAAGGTGGTACACATTAGTTACAAATCACTGCAAGATGTGTAGTGAACTAATTGAAAAAAGGTATTGTACTTTCTCCAGTTGCTGCAGGTGTCTGGTGACATACAGAAAGAAGGGACCATTGTACTCTGTTAGTGGTCTGATAAGGGTAGAGTACAACAGATCTATGACCTCCCTGGTCTTGGATATGATGGCCTTATTTATGAGGTGTGCAATGCAGAATGTGTGTCTCACCAGTATGGACACATATTAAATGAAGTGTAGCTTGCTATCAACTTGTGTTCCCAAGTTTCACAATACTGTGATTGAGCTTAGAAGAGTGCTATGTATATCATAATTAGCAGGGGTACTTCATTGCCAAAGGGGACAATGAGGCATTTTTTTGCTGTAAGTTTCAGTCTGTGAGTTTGGCACCAATTATTTGTCTGTGTCAGCCCCTTCGGTAATACGTTAACATAGTTGGACTCTATATAACTGTGTTCAGTTGCCAGTCATCTGCAAACTTGGTGAGCCACAAGCCACCTACCTTTGCCTGGACTTCAGAGAAATAGTTTACAAACAGTTGAGGGCCAAGCACAGATCCTTGTGTTATTCCACTGGCAAGTGGTCTAGTGGTGGTGATGCAGTCCCCAAAACTGACAGTGTGTATTCTGTTGGTGGCAAAACTAAAATGGGTTGGATCATGTATGTTGAGGGTCACCTATGTCCCTGTGGAAAAGGTCCATGCTGATTCCTTCCCTAGCTTTGCAGACAAGGCCTTTTAGGCTTACAGGTAAATAGTTATATTCCTGCATGTTAACAGATTCATGTGCATCGCATATCACACAATGTTTGATATTAATTTCTGTCATGTATGTGATATGTATGTGAAAAAAGTACTGAGATACCAGGGTTGCAATGCCTGGGGGGGAGGTAACACATGGCTGTATTGTAAATATGTGACAAATTGTTATATAGAGCCTTCAGTCTGTTATGTTTTCACTTGTAATTTCATATCATAGACAGGAAATGGGCAGTAAACAACAGTAATACATATTCCAACACTTTCCCTGTTTGCATGTAGTGAAGCAGTGGGCAAACACAAGCTGCATTGCTAAAGTCTGATAGTTAGTTTTGAGTGTATGAAACACACCTGCTGCTTAACTGACTCTGTGGCAGTAGGTGTAAATGCATTGACACATTTCTGTTTGAGTCCGGATGATACTGGGTTTGAATCTAGGTTTATCTAATACTTTTAAGTATGTTTAACTAAACAGTAATAATGCAATGACATGAATTCTTTATAGTACATGAGTTACTGTGATTTGGCATAGTGCAGCAGGGTTAAGTGGCATTGCTCAGAAATAAGCACAGCATTGTATCACTGCTCACTGTCATTTGGCATTGCTACATGATGCAAAACTCAGTGCAAACATAGAGGCCAAAAAAGTGAAGGGAACTATTGCTTTTTCTGCTACTTATGTTTGTTGTGTGCGATTCTGTTTTTTGACCAGATTATATGTGTTAAAATTAGGTAGCTAGGAAAGTGGTGAAATAGGGAGCAAGCAGGGGGAAGAATGAAGGGAAAGCAATACAGAAATGTGCAGGAGAGATGTAAAAAAGAACCATAGCAATCCAGTTCTTCAACAGTAAGAACTGATCATATGTGCAGAATATTAGCTGAATTTGGACTGCCACCTCCAGAAAGAGGGGTGACAACAACATAATCATGTTGTACAACTAATTCTACCAAATAAAGTGTGCCAAAAAGACACATGTTTGAAATGGAGAGCTATGTATGGGACAAATATTTTTTGTGGGACAGGTACACATTTTTTTTAATTCAGTAAGAGAAGACTTCTGGATAAGGGACATAGGTAAGTCTGGGTCAGATAAGTTGGGTAGGTGAGGAAGCAAATGCAAACAAACAAGACAAACAAGACAAGAGACAGGGATGGTGATGGACACAAATGTTTGGGAACATTATGATTGGGGTGAGGGAGGGGACAACGCAGGCTCATGGACATCAAGCAAGGAGAATTGAGTCCTCAACCACTGGACTGTCATCTCTGATATCTTACTCTACTGGTGGCTGGACTGCTTGACATTTTCTCCTCCTATGGACCATGAGGGACCGCAGCCTGTCCATCTGGTGTAGGCATACACCAATGGTGTGGTGCATGATTCTATGCACCATCCCTAGCATCTCCCTGCAGGTGATGAAATCACCACCTCTGCCACTGCTCTAGGAGGGTACCACTGCACCAGCTTCCAGGGCAGTACTACCTGAGGGCACAGGTAGTGCTGGGGCAGCAGAGGCAGTGCTGCCAGGTTGGTTCCCAGACATGCTGGGCATCAGTGTTGGAGCTGGAGGAGCAGGGGCAGACTGATCCAGTGGGATGGCCTAGCTCGCTATGCTGTGTAACAATTAGTGATATGATACTCATCGATGACATGGAAACATTTTGGCAGCACATATTAGAAAATAAAACAGAGAGATAAGGGTTGGGGTGTGAGAAAAAAGAGATAAGTTTAGTACCATCATATATCACATACAATGCATTAATAGAATCATGCAACTCTTTTATCTGAAGTATTACATTCAAGTATGCATCCTAACAGATGCACACTATACTACAGATTGCTGAAATTAATCTTTGAAATGTGCATATGTTGCACATATGCTTGTTCCAATTACACAGATTACAGTTTAAAGCAGGGCATTTGTGCCACTGGTATAGAGTTTTTAATTTGATGTAAATATTATTGAAGAAATAACAGTATTGTATAATTTGGAATCATGGTATTTGAAACCACAACCTCTGATTACACTCTAATATTGGACTTGTACAATTGGCTTGTGCTACAAACTAATGCATGCATGCTTGCTATTATAGTTGGGATATGCATGCTCAATTTGATACAACTGTAAAAAAGACCAAAAAAACTATCTTTAACTTTTAAAGCTACAATAACACTTCTCTTCTGAAGCATACATACCACTTGCTTCCCTCAGTCTCTACACTTGAGCAACATGAGTCTGTCAATTGAACACGTTTGTTGTGAGCTGAGGAAGGAACAGAAAAGAACAGAAGAGCATTATGCAAACCAATCTAGCCAATATTTAGCTTTCTAAGTCTTACAAGTACTCTCTTATTGCCATACTTAACACAATTGTGGGATGTCCATAGTCTCAAACGCATGCAGTCAGCAGTTGAGAGTATCCCTTTTTCTCCTACATAGGTCATTGAAATTATGCCTACATTGCTGTCCAGTGCATGGGATACTACTGGTACTGGATACAGCCTGGGACAAACTATTCTATGCCTCAGACTTGTACTGGGAGCCAGAAAAGTCCCCTTGTAGAAGCCTTTGGCTGTGGTGCTTTACCAGGAGTCCAATTAATATCCTGGAGTCATGGACAGACTACCTGTGTGCCCTAAACTTGGCACCTTCCTTTCCAATGCCAGCCATGTCTACCAGCTGAACTAGAGTAATGGAAACTGATGCTTTCCTGCCAATTCCAGCTATTGGATTTACTGATAGTGCACCAACCTGAGCAACAATGCCAAATGCATTTGTGTGATGTTAAGTGGAGAGCAGCAGTGCCAAGCAAGGAGGAATTAAATAATTGAAATTGGAAGGTTAATCTGGCACTTGGCCCTAGTTTGATGGGGTGTCTACTGATATAACCTAGAAATATATATACTGGAAATTGGAAGGTAACTGTTAAATGAGTTAAGTTTGCAGAATGCACTGGGGGCACAAATGTAAGGACCTGACACATTTTTTGTCTTTATATGCAGAGAAAATTAGATTTTTATAGTGGGAGATTCAAACCTAGACATAAGGGACAAAGCATTTTCTTCCACAGTGTTGATTTTCCATCTTTGTCACAGAAGACATGCTGCTCAGATATAGCCATGGATCATAGATAAATGCAGGTGACAGTTTGAGCTGTTACACATGTATGCATGTGACCTGACAAGTTTATGGATATGGATCCATTTGTGTATGTGTCTTATGTAATTGTGAAGGTCATGCAAGTCCAGATAACAGAATTATACTTACAGAAATATAGTAGACAGTATACCCTCAGTCATATGTCTGAAAACACAATAATGGTATCAGATCTCTTATACATATAATTCATATAAGCTCCACTATCTAAAGTGTTATAAGTGAGAGTGAATATAATGTGAACTGGAACAAAGTAAAAGTGTATGGAATATCCTGTATTAGAACTCAGGACCATGTGCATGGCAGTCCTACACTTACTGCTGTTGCCACAATAATGTTGAAAGAACACTTGTCTATTTTTCACTTCATTGCTGTAAACTGCAGTGTCACAACAGTAAAAAAAGATTGCACACCCTATACTAGAACACAGGACCATCTATACTCCAGCCCTGCACTTACACCTTCTGCCACAGGATTAGTTACATGACATTCCCTACTTTACTAATCATTCTTAAAGTCTCTGTATTAACCACTGCTCAGTGTTGCTTAGCGTGTTTGCACAGCACACAATAGAATTAATTGAATGTACCCACTTTCAATTATTGGCTGTCTGAGCCCTGTCTGCAGATGTTCAATTGCTGCAGCTGCTGGGTAACCTTGTTAACTGCCAAGCAATGCCGCTAAGTCCAGTTGTGCAATGAAATACAGAAATTGCAACAATGTACTGTTTTGACCTTTGCACTTTTACAGATGCCCTGTTTGCAGGTGCTCTGTCTGGTTCCTGGATAGGCAACTAGTCCAGTTTGTGCAGGTGTTTTGCAGGTGTTCTGTCTGGTTCCTGGATAGCCAACTAGTCCAGTTTGTGCACTGCTGCTCTTTGCACAAATGAGATAAGCACTGTCAAACCTGGCATTCATTTTTTCCATTTCCCATGTTTGCACTAAGCTGAACATCGCACAAACATTGCCTCCCACCAAAAAAATGGAAGAAAAAGAAAATAAAAAGAAAATAAAAAGGCAAAATTAGTTGAAATGAGGAAAAGCAATCTATGACATACACACTACAAAATGTTAGTACACATGACATTTTTCTACATTCTGGATTTGAACTCTTACTCCAATAGACCTTCAGAACACAATAATGGTGACTTATCCCTCTTTGCCACACAGACAGCTTTGCAGCAGGGTACTGAAACATAAATAAAAGGGAAAAGTAGTTCAAATGAAGCAAAGCAATCTATGAAATAAACACTATTAAATGTTTGTTAGTACACGTGAAATGTTTTTACATAAGTCTAAATTTGAACTTTCACTCCAATGAATCTTCAGAATACAGTAAGTGTGCCTTATCCCTGTTTGTCACATAAACAGCTTTGCAGCAATAAACTGAAATCATTCTGTATACAATCAACTGCAACATCATCTACAGGAATATGAAGCCATATAACTGTTATTTGTACATTTATTATTTATGAATGTATTGCACTAAGTGATCACACAACCATTTATGAGTATTGCCTGCAAATATGCAGCTCTGTTTTACCTGTCTGTGTTTGTCAGTCATTCTTCTCTTATCAGACCAGTAATCTGAGACATGTGGTCTTTAAGCCATTCTTTATCATTGTTCTTAAAATGTGTGAGGATATTTAATGGCAATAATATAATATGTAGTTGCCAACAAATGAAGGGGAGGTTGGATGTTAACGAACAGAACCTGTGAATTGTGTGCCACTTACTTACATTTCCATCCTTGACAAAATTACATCTAACACTTTGTAAGTGTAGCCTGACACACCTACTGGTCAGTCTACATTGTGTTTTCCTTCTACCTGCCAGTAATCATTCACAGTTGCAATTCATTAAAACAAACACTGAGGGAGTTCCTACACTATTTTACATCTGCTACATTCAGCCAAATATTTGGGATTCAGCAATTCTAATGAGTTCACGCCTCATTTGATCTTCATCGTGCTGACATCTCTGAATCTACACCATAAAAAGACAACCATGTAGCTAGAGAAACTAAAGGTGAGGAGACTTGTTTATGTGGAGAATGCAGAAAAGAGGCTATTACTTTGGGATATATCTGCACACAGGATTACTGAACTTGAGGAGGTATGCCTGCATTTTGTCAGCTACCTATTGCACATGCTGAAATGTAAGTAAGAAAAATCTGTATAATTGTTTAGTCCATATACATATTTTCATTAGCAAAGGCTTTTATATGTTTATCTGTATGCATTAGGTAGAAGTGTACTGATGCCATGGGCATGTTTGTCAGGGCACTTTGCAGGTATACATGATTGGTAATACATTAACATGGAATGTTCTGTGCTAAATCTGTAGACATGTTTCAGGGACAGTTCATTTGATTCACGTTTGACATTTCAAAGATGGCTTATTAGCAAAATATGTCATTTGCCTGTTCTTTTGGAGGTGAGGGAGCAAAGCTGCATTTCTGTTATGGCACTTACAAGAATATGTTGCTATTGTTAATCTGAATTTTGCATCCAGTCTGTTGTTCATATTTCAAATCTCTAAACTATTTCTTTCATGTTTTTCCAGTGGGTAATACTGAAATCCTACCTTTTCTCTTTTATCTGGGAACAATTAGTTTGTAGTTATGTGATACTTATATGTATTATCCTTCTGTCTTTTAGGACACCTAGGATTATGCCACCCAGGTGTCTCAATCCTTGAAAACCACCCTTCACTGACCCCGAGAATCAGGTCAATGTTGAAGTTTTTAGGTGTCATGGGGCCTTCCTGCTTGAGAAGGGACATGGAGATATGTCAGGTAGAATGCAGATTTGGCAGCAGATCATCACAGACATTAATGCAGTGGGTGGCCATATCAGGACATATGACGGTGCACCATAGGGCCACTGACATGATCTGATCTGCACAGAGTACAGCAGCTGCAGTGGGCCATGATTGGATGGGTATGGGGGGCTGCTACAAAGTGACCACTAACAGTAAATGAAGAGTTCCTGTCCACTGTCAAATCCAGATGGCTCCCAGGAAAGTGCATTACAGCTTGCCTGACATTGGTGCTACAGTTTCAGGGACAGCAAGCATGTCACAGGATGAGATTGCAGGTAAGGCTTTTGTATCTCAGTTGTTAAATACTGTTGTATAGTAAAATGATACATTAGTTCTGTTTCACAAGATTTTTTTTGGAGGGGATTGAAGATTGCTACAGTTAATAACACATTCTGATTGATTACACATGGGCTTAGGTTGGAGTTGTCATCCAAGTTCTTGTTGAAAGTATAGTTAATGGACATATAAAGGGGAAAAAGTATTACCCCCTGTATTACTGTTAACTGTGATGATGTTGTCCTTACCTTTTGATTAACTTCTTCTAGGGCCATCTGCCATACAGAGGATACAATCATCTACAAATGGTAAGCCAAGCATTTTTAGGTTAGCACAAATGATCAATTCAAAGAAATATTTTAGTGTGTGATGTTGATGTCAGGACTGTTGCGTGTATTGCTGTACTGTTCAATAGTGGCAGTACTGTTATTTTGTTAGCATATATTGGACTATAATAGTGTTGTATTAATTGTTCCTGTGTTTGTTGCATATTATCACAGGCAATCCTGACAGTGGAAGTGTGGGACTTCTACCACCTGATGTCAGAGTAATAATGGCCAAACAGAGGCACAATCAGGGGTGCAGAGGTTTACTCTGACACTATACAGCCGTACCCTGAAATTCTATTGGACACAGCCTGTAGGCCAATGTCTAACCATTCCAGTGAGCCAACAAATATTGGACAGTTGGAGGATGAGACAATTGATCAGAGAAATGTTGTTATTGTGGCTACAGTGCCTGTTGACTCCGGCCATAGCCAAAGTGTGGGCAAGGTGCCATGTCAGGAGTTTGTTAGGGGTGCTTGTAGAAGGCCTGATGTCCATCCTCCACCTGATCCAAGTGTCTGCTAGGAGGGGGACAGCTTCTTTATAGGCATAAGTCAACCACAACGTCTACTGTTAGCCAAAATTGCCTGATAATGCTCCCATAGTGACAGTACTTCCATTTCTCTATCAGTCTTTGAACTGTCCACACCTAAACATGGCAGGTCATGGTCCTGGGCATAACCAGGAGGGGAGCTTGTCCTGCAGGCATCAGCCATGTCCTAGAAGCATTAATGCATCTGACTGTGAGCATGGACATGCCAGGACAACTCCTGGCAGAGACAGTTTTCATAGCCAGGGATGACAATGATGAACTGCCACCTCTAGCATGCATGGCTCACACCTATCCAACATACCAAGATGTAGAGACAGCACAGAGCTTGGTTATGTTCATGCAGACAGTCGCACATAAGTTTCAACTGGATGACACCTACAGACACACACACACACACACACACACACACACACACACACACACACACACACACACACACACACACACACACACCAGTTACATGGTTCGGCTGTGCACCTTAAAACTCATTTTGACTCACTGGCCATTTATTGCTTTTTCTAAATGTCTGCCTACTTCTCTTTCTTACTCTCACACACACACCAAATATTTGTGTCAGCATATGCTTCCTGCTCCACCAATACCATGTGCAAGTGATGATAAGTGTGCCATACCTGTTTTGTATCTTTTGGATTCAGAGATGCATACACTTTGTGTCTGATGCTCAGAGTGCATAGCTGATATAGTGCTTAGTATAACTGCATTTGTGATGTTGAACAGGTAATTGCAAATTTGAGTTATATTGGTCTTAAAAAGTTAGACAGTTGATAGCATTAACATTTTCCAACTTTATTGTGAATTATCTTGTGTGGTTTGTGAAGTCTGAAACTGCAATGTATATCATTACATTCATAGGATCATAGGATCATAGGAAGTTACTAGGCTATTGGCCCTGAGGCCCTTAAAAGCCTAGTCAAGAGTATAGCCCATCTTTAGACAAATCAGCACCTGATGTCCCTGTCCAGCAGGGACACATGTGGGATTCCATGGATGTATTTTCTATTTCCCATCCAGTTATCCAGGTTGCACTTAAAAAGGGGTAAAGAGGTACTCTGTTTGATGTGTAGAAGGAGTCTATTCCACAGATGGGGGAGTCTCTTGGACACAAATCTGTCCCACCAAGTTGTGTTGATGTCAAAGACCAGGTTGAAGCTGTGTGTGCAGTTATTCGAGTGGAGCTTGACTTGTGGATATGCATCAAAGCAGGGTCCGAGATCACCTTGTATGCCAGATAGAAGCCATGACTGAGGAGTGTGTATGAAACTGAGGAGAGATATAGGGCCTTTAGCCTATCAGTGTATGGTAGATTTCTGAGGCCCTGGATTTTCCTGGTGAGGAACGTCTGTGGTCTTTCCAGCTGCTGCATGTGCTTTTTGAGGTACTTGCCGAATGGACCACTGTACTCAATAATGGGCCTTATAATGGAAGAACACAGGGATGTTATGACCTGCTTGTCCCTGGATGAGATACTCTTACTTATGAGGTGGGCCATGTAGAAAGCTTTCCATATAATGGAAGCAACATGGTGGTCAAAAATCAGGTTGCTATCAATCAGTGTGCTCAAATCCCTCATGACTTATTGTGTGCATAAGATGTTTTTAAGGTGATAATTTGTGGGGATGTTACTCTCCCCAAAGTGAATGATGGTGCATTTTTTGTTATTCAGCTTGAGGTCATATTTCTGAGACCAGTCATTTCTTTGGGTGAGATTCTGTTGGAGGATGTCTATGTCACTAGAGGAATTGATGACAGCGCCCAGCTTGCAGTCATCTGCAAACTTGGTCAGCCATAGCCCACTGGTTTTAGCCTACACCTCAGAAAAATATATCCCAAATAACAGAGACCCCAAGACTGAACCCTGTGGTATTCTGCTTGATATGGATCTACTGCTTGAGGTGGTTTCCCCTATTTTGACTAAGTGGGTTCTATCAGTGAGCCAGTTGGCTACCCATCCAGTAACATATGGATTGATGCCTAGTTTAGAGAGTTTATGTGTTATGCCTGAGTGAGGAATAGTTTCAAAGGCTTTGGTCGGGTCAGGGTAGGTGGTGTGCACCATCTTCCCCTTGTCCATGGCTTTGGTGACTGTCTCAAAAAGGTCGACCACATTTAACAGATATGACCTCCCCTGGATGAAGCAAAACTGTGTGGGATCAAGTATTTGGAGGTTGCCAATGTCCTTGTTAATGATGTCCATGATAATTCATTCCATGGCCTTGCAGATCAGGCTAGTTAGGCTGATGGGTCTATAATTTCCCAGATCAGTGAAGACTCCACCTTTGTGTAAACGGATGACAGTGGCTATCCTCCACTCAGCTGGGACAAAGCCAGTACTCAGGCTTTGGTTGAACAGGCAGCCTAATGGTGCTGCAAGTTCCTGCCTGAGTTCATGGAGGATGCAGCCTGGGATGTTATTGGGTCCCATGAAGGCTGTATTTTTTGCTTTTGAGAGAGCAGTGATGACCTGATCCCTAGATATAAGGGGAAGGGGGCAGGTACTGGGAATGTCCGGATTTACTGATGAAGGAGACAGAGGGCTGAAATTTTTGCTGAATCTGTCATCCAGCAAGTTCTCTATACCTACTGCATTTTGTATATGTGATGTCCTTGACCACCAGTTCTGAACAGATCTGGGTGCTTCCTTTGAGAGTGCGGAAATATGTGAAGAAGGCCTTATGATTGTCTTTTGTAGATGTGGCCAATTTAGACTCAAACTTTACTTTGGAAGATTTCACTAGTGCTCGTATTTGGTTGTTCAGATTAAGGAGAGGTTGCTTCCAATTGGGCACCTGATCCTTCTTGGTCCTTGGACAGTAATTATTTTCTTTTGTTATAGAGTTTATTTATTGCAGATGTCCACCAGACAGGTTTACTCTTCCTTGCAGAAGATGATTTAGTCCGGTCAGGTATTCCTGATTCTATGCATCTATATAAATGTTCATATAGTGCTTTGGCTACTGGTGTCAGTTCCTAGAGAGGAGGAGGGTCTGTGAAGTTGTTTATACCATCCCTTAGGAGGCTGTATTCAGCTAACTTCTAACTTCTCTCTTTAATGATTTTCAAATACAAATGTACGGTGCTAAACTGAGGGCATGCAGTGACTATCATTACTTTTGAGAAGTATGACTGTGTGAATCTTTGATGCCTGAGGCCTACTACTTAATAATGGACACATATAAGTCAAATTAAACTCTGCTGTCACATTTAAGGTAATTTTCGCATAAATCTCCTACCTTTTACTTGCTTATACTACAAAGTAACAAAATGCAAGGATATGCCAGTTATTCATATTATTACACAATACACTCCAGGATTAGTCCCTACCTTGTAAATCCAGCAATTGCAACATATTTAGTGTCTAACTCTGTCTCATGCAAGCAGTACACAGCCAATACATGGGGAGATAAAGGCTATGAGAGTTGCCTGGCATCAATGTTACTATATGTATGCACATAGGAGGAAGGCTTTAGGTCCTTAGGTGGTGAGTGAGTTTGCTATGCATTGTCTCTTAGCCAATGCGAGGGTATATTGACCATGCCTACATCTACCTACACCCACAGCAGATGCTGCTTTCCCCTCTGACTCCTCACCTGTGTGTGGCTGTGATGAACATTTCATTGATGGTGGGATGTATGCTCCTTCCCCTTGCTAATACTGCGGAAGATGTTTTCTTAGAATGATGTTCTGTAACATGGCACACACTGTGAATATTTCAGTACATGTCATGGATCATATTGTAGGGCTCCCCCAGATGTATCTAAGCAATGGAACCACAACTTCAGCAGCCCAAACACATCTTCTGTGATATTTCTGGTTTGAGTGTGTGCCTCATTATGGCATTTTTCTGCAGGTGTGTGTGCCTTTCTGATGGGTCTCATCAATGATGTTTCCAGTGCATAACCTGCATCGTCCAGCAAATGACCCTCTGTGATGTCCCCCTTAGTGAACATCTGATACAGCTGAGAGGTGTACCAAATATGTGAGTCATGGTAACTGCCAGGGTTGCCAGCACACACATTCAAGCTGATTCTCTTGGCATTACACACAACTTGACAGTTTGTATAGTGAAAGCCCTTTCTATTAGTATAGCCTTCCCTGTTCCCCGGACGGTGCTTTAATTTCTACATGTGTGCAACATATGGCACCCAGCACTTTAAGGTATTGTGCTACAGGGTGGAACTCCTGCATATTTTTGGCCCTATGCTCAGGAGTACAGGGAAAATATACATGGTCACTAGCATTTTGGAGCACAACATTCAAGAATTGATGGACGATCCTGGATGCTGATGCCTGTGATACCCCCCAGGATATCCACGGTTGGTCTATGGAAGGTACCTATAGCTAAGATTTTAAGTGCTACACATACCTTAGTCTCCCCTGGGATGGGTGAGTTGAGGATGACAGAGGTTGCAGAGTTCTGTAGTGTGTCTCTATCCATCTTGTAGTGCTATACAATTTCCACATCACGTAGGTTGTGATAAGTTACCTGGGGTTTGAGAACTCTTCTTGACCATGGTCTGTTAGCAGCAACAGCAACATAGACTTCAGCGTGTTGCACATACACATGAATGAAAGTATCAGCAGCTGCCCCTAACATTGTTTCTGTGTAGACTCCTTTCCATGGGTGCATTCCAGTAGGTTTTGGAATTCACAGGAAAAACCAGCACTGAATTTACGCAGTTGCTTTATAGCTTGTTGAATAGCTCCTCCATCTTGGATTGGTTGATTAGCATACCGTTCAGCTGCTTATGCTCTAATTTGCATACCAAGGTGTTTCTCTTGTTTGTGCAGCTGTGCGTGGCTCTACACACCATGTAGAGCCACTTACTGAATCCAAAATGGTGCGCTACCATGTAGGCTTTATTGAATCTGGCCGAATGTGTATCTTAACCCCACTATAATGTTGCTGCATTTAGTACAATGTTTACAAAGCTAAATGTTGCAAAAATGATTAAATTGAAGAACTAAAATGTAAATATGTTATCTGATCAATTTAAACTTTTGAGCAATTAAATCAAATAGTTTCATATCTTATTCAGCCTAAACTTTTTTTCTCACATTTATTTATTTATTTTTCTTTCATAACTTAATGTGATCAGATCACAGTACCACTGTAAGTCTGGCAAGAAGGAAACACACTATAGCTGGGATTATATATAATTGAAAAGACTAGTCCATGATTACCGTTTGAGCAAGACTTGTTGGTATCTTGTTATGATGATTATAGGCTGAAGAGAGAATGGGTGTCTACAAAATGTGAGTCAGAAGTAGAAGCGGATGGAGGACTGTAGGTTGCATAAGTTTATGCTCATTTTTTTAGAATGTAATAGGGAGCCTTCCTATTACTTCTACATTGATTTGGATTTGCTTAGGTGAATTTCACAATTACAGAATATATCCAACTACGCAAATCTAAAATTTTGTAGATTGGCTTTAATTAATGGTAGTTTTGATATATTAGGTTTTTTGTTTTCACTAAAACTTTTTAATTCTTCTTTTGGTAATTAAAAGAAGCTGGTGTTTTTTTAAATTGTGTCAGTTGTTTGAAATAAAGGAAAGAATAAGTTGGATTAGGTCTATTTTCCAAAAAATAAACAAATAAATAGAGAGAGAGAGAGAGAGAGAGAGAGTTACTGAAGCAGTGACTTTACTCTTACATTTCTAAAACAATAGCTTTAGAAGTCCTCAAACTGCATATGCTAAATGAAAGGTCCTGGAACTCTACTACAGAATCCAAAATGGAAATCAAGTGCACCATGCTATGCTGCACTTTGAAATTTTACATTTGCATTGAACTGCCACATTGAAAGCCAGTGTAAAATGTCAAACTAACACTAGCACTTTAAAGTCTACAGGCCATTACAGTATAAGTGCAGCTCCTCTTTAATTCCAGCGCTGGTTCAGCAAGTATTAAATAGTGGGACACAGCCATGGCTGCCATGCTACTTCGGATATACAGGTGCAGCAATTTTCAGGCAGAGGGGCTGCTGAGGGTGCTGACTGACATCCATTTGCAAGTTTGGTAGTCCTGTATATGAACTCTTTCCTTTGTTCACAGGGGATGGCTCCATATTTTCTTTATCAAAAGTCTTTGATCTCAGTTATACAGTGCAAACCCAAAGTTTGGCACTTGTGTAATTTGCACTATATAGAGCATTCTTGACAGAGATTTCACCGTCATAAATGAAGTATTGCAGCTGAGATATGGGTAGTATTGTGATGCTGTCCACTGACCATATCTTCAAACACTATTAGCTGCACCTGTAGTTAAAGAGGTGAGAGTAGATTGATGGAGTGACAACATCATGTTGAGGTGAAAGAGAATGACTTCAAGTTGAAGGCCTTGTTGTGAGTGGTGGGACCACAGCAGATGGGCCAGTAGTTGAACTGTGTGCAGATTTGGCCATAGACAATGATGCTTGATAGGTAATGGTGGTTCTGCAGACAGGTGGCCTGCATCTCCCATGTTGCAATCTGCTAAGCACAGTGAGGGAGCACAGAACCTTGCTGGTACTATGACACTGCTGCCGTACCATAGAGGCCAAAGTTTCTTACTGGCTGCACCACAGCTAGCAGACTCTCATTCTGAGTGGCCAATGCAGCTATTATCTCACCATGCCTGCAATATTATCCTTTATGCATCACACCAACTGGTGTGTCACATGATCTGTGGCATGTGCAAGTGCAAATGAATGATGTCTGACTGATGCCATTGCTGTGACCCTTCATTTGCCTGCAGCAAGAGGCGGAAACCCTCTGACACCTAGACAAGTACAATATTTGCATGCCTACATCTACCATGATGCCCTATTTCAGTTTGTTCTGAGCAGCTGCTATTAGCAGCATTCTTAACTATGGTTTGTCATTCCACCACCTCACCATGTTCAACATCTAATGTCCTATCATCCAACAAATGGCTAGACAAGTTGAGCTCCACATCTGAGGCTACAGTTGCAGAAACATCGCTGTCAACATCTTGGATGGAATCTCCCAACATTTCAAGGTCTTGTGTGCCAGGAGCCATACTGCCATGCTGAGACACATCTGAAACCACATCATGATCAGTGGATAGGCTGACAGATGTTACAGATAGTTGATGTGCTTCAAGATACAAAATCACAGATCAGGACAATATCCTTACATTACATGATGGACAGCATCAAGGACATATGATATACATATATCTCAATACAGTGTTACAAACAATAATGACTTTACTTGAGGTCTAACATACATGACATATGTGAGGAATGTAAGCAAAACACACACCTGACAACTCCTGATAGGAAGATGGTGCTGTTGAACAGGGATGAACTTCAACTATTTTAGAGAAAAAACAGCATTAGTAATCACATCATTACCACCATGTGAACACAGTTAAAACATACAGAAGGTTTTACATACACATACCATTTGTTTCTGCACTTGATGAAGTTGATGCAGACTGACCTAGGAATGGGATGGATGACAACAGGATTAACAGCAACAACAGGTATGAAATGTAGTTACTAGTATATCACTGACAGACTCCTTCTGTGTAGAGGTTGTGGGTTGTACTGTGAATTTTACAGTGGAAAAGTAAACAGAAAGACAACACAGTCATGTATTTGCCAAAAACAATACTGACAACAACAAATATTAACAGGGGCTGCTGATATAGACATTGCACCTGTACACCAGATGGGCCTGTGTTGAACAATATTGACACAAATGTCATGTATCACAGGTATGCTACATGATGATAGCTATGACAATTTTGCTGTAACATACCTGGTTGAACCTACATGACTTGGGCCCCCCACAGATGTACCTGTAGTGTACAATGTTAGGGAAATCACAATATGAAAGTAAACTACAGTGCCATGAGTGTATGGAGACACTGACCTGACATTCCCTGGTTTAGCCCCAAAGTAGATGGATCTATGAATATTAATGCAAACAGCATTACACATGTCATTTGGACTGCTCTGTCTGCACTTCAAGCAATCGTCAGTCCAGTAATGTATAACAACTTCTGTTAAAGATCACATTATGTGTAAATCAAAAATAGCAATACATGAATATGCATGTGACAGCAATATGAAGTGATTGTCTCCATACCCAGCATTGTTATGGAAAGAAAGACATATGTGTTCAATCTGGAACTCCAGCTTCAATCCCACCAATGAGTATGCATACTTCCCCTCTCACTGTATGCAGTGAGACCAGAAATACTGTGATGTCATTCGGGGGGGGGTCAATGGTGGTCCACCACTTGTGGCATTCTTTGATCTCGCAAAATGTCTTTATCTGCTGGCTGCACAAAGAATTATGTCTAAGCAGTGTCATCTACAGGCATTCTAATATTGGTTGGGACCCCAAACCACATTTATCATATTTGTGATTTAAGTCCAGATTTCATGTCTCTAAACTGTATTGTCAAAATGGCCAAGGAGTTTCCATCCATATCGCTGGAGAGTATTAATTATCATTTCATTTCCCCGGGGGGAAAAGTTGTCACCCCTAGGACAGTTAGCCATTTGAAAGACAGTGGTGTACATATGATAATATTCCTATGTGAGCCCATTTATGCAGCTGAGTCTGGGGACATTGTATCTCAACATAAACAGCATGTATTCCTGTGCATTGCAAAGAGCTGTATGCCACTGTCACAAATACTGTGACATTTAAAAAGTAAGAACAATGCTGTCACGCATAAGATTTGTAAAATGAGCATATCATGTAACATTTTTAGAGTTCATGATTGGGATTAGAATCACTCCCACTACATATATGGTGAATGGAGGTCCAAAGACAACAGCATCATGCTGCAAGAGTCTGCATGCAGTTTACATGAAAACATTACAGAAGGTGACAATTGAAGACCTTACAGAAAATGTCGGAAAACCTCATGATCCCTAGGGAGGCCATAGACAGCATGAATCCTTTGTATGTATATTGAGCCAGCAGTGAGAACACCTTTGTTAAGAAGCATCATTGAGGAAATATCCTAACAGCAATAGCACATATTTTAACAGTTTTGTTAAGAAACATGAATTAAGAAATATTCATACTATCAACATAACATAGGACATAAGGATAGAGATGGAATCTGTAGGTTTCCGTAATTACACCACAGCGTACAAGGAATTACTAGTAAGAAGTGCGGATGATCTGCAAATTTGCCATTACATACATTTCACATTTGCAATATAAATCTGTTTATATAACTACATATGGGACTAACATCAATTGTTTAAAATAGTAACACTTGTATGCATAAATTTCAGTCAAACATCATCAGTCCAGTAATGCATAACAACTTCTGTTAAAGATCACATTTTGAGTAAAAAATTAATTAAAATAGGTACCTTTGGAAATGACTGACTGGAACAGATGCAGTAATCACCAAAACAGAAATGCTACCAATTTCCAATGTACATCTCACTCTAAATCAAAAAAACAAAGTGCACCTAATGTGCACCCACATTTAAGTACCATTAGTGCCACACATAATTAATGAGGTTCATTAAAATCCAAGATTTTGGAATATCATTTGTACACCTCTGCATAAATAGGCTTCACACGCCTCAACACCAAGGTGTACTGTTGAAGCACCCAATAGGTATTGCTAAATAGTACCATGTATGGCATGTACCCGTTATCTGCCAGTGATCTCATAAAATGACATAAGAATCACTTTCCAATATTGATTTTGATACATTTACAATCCAGACCATTGTTAACTGCAAACTGAGTGGTACCTCAGTCAGCATTTCTCTGTTTTTTTTCAAGCTTTTTCCATTTGATGACCATGATGGTTAATTCAAGGAGGCTGAGATGTGTCTGTGTATCCAACTAGACCAATGAGGAGACCACCCAAATTTTGACCATGTATGCTAGAGTGCAACATCAAATAAGACCCAGGCCTGGTAACTTCACCATGATAGACATATAGAACCAGATCATGAGGGAGCATTGAAGATGAACAGGGATCTACCACACTGAGAGATGTGGAGGAGCTATGAAGGCAGGTCACCAAGATGTGGAAGCAGTTCATAGAGTCATACTGTAAGTGTGACTATCCTACACATACCTGAGCATTCCTGCACAATTTAGAAATATGTCTCTGTCCCATATATATCAGATAAATGGTTTTATAAGCATTGAGTGGTTACTGTGACAATTAGATCATGGGAATAATTAAGTGGACATGGTAACTGCTGTCTTTATAAGTGTGTGTACTATTCCCATGCTGTTAATTTGTTTAATAATGTCTATATTATCCATAATTATGATATTCATAGATATACAGATGTTTTACAACTTATAATGATATCATTTTTAACAGCCACTGTCTTTGTACATCACTAATACCTATAGCACCTAGGCCATGGATAACTGTGCACTTCATAGTTTGCCGTTATAGTATTACAGTATCACCTATTACACCATTATACATTGAAATAAAACACTCATACCTAACTTCTTTAATTAATTCCTCTTAATAAACAAGGTTGTTTATTTAAGACAAATGCATGTCCAGCTACTTACACATATGTTATCAGTTATGTGTTGCTAGCTGTTATTTCTTTACAGTAAAATCTCTAATAAGTGTTTGCAGTTTTTCTATTCATCCATTCTCCACAGGAATTTGAATAAACACCTGCAGTACCTGGTTGTTACAATGAAAACCCTACTGTTTGTTATCTTTCACTTCAAGAAAACCATCATCCAATCCACATAAGGGAAACATATCTGCAACTGTTAACTTGGTTTACTTCACCGATAGTATTTCTTTGGAGAAGCATATTCTAATAAATAATGTTAATATTTATGATGTGCATGCCTATGAATAACTGAGTTAGTCATTGAATTCCTGTGAATATACCCATAATCCATAATGTTCTGCTAACATCAGCTTTTTAACAACATGGTTGTAGACCAGTATTCTTTTTTAAGAAGAAGCTGTGCTGGCTGTTAGCTCAGCTTGTAAGGAAACATACTGCCATACCTACATTTTGTTTGCTTAAATATTCTTGTTAAGATTTTCAGGAAGATAACAAAATACAACATTATAATATATATTGAAATTATATAATTAAACAAGAAAAAAACAATGAATAGAAAATATGAAATCAAAATAACAAAAGCAACTATTTACAAAGGTGTCTACTATACATGAAAAATATGAAATTCTATATGTTTATGAAGTAATCTTTTTGTTTTTAAAATATTAATGAATGCTTATTTAGCAGTTGCTTGAGTTTCATCCATGAGTTATAAGAAGTGGCAGTTCTAGTTGTTCTTTCCTTGAAAGTAAGCAATTCCAGAAAACAGACTTTGCTTGCAATGGTTAAAAATTCTTTTAGTGATGGAGTCATTATTTTCCTTGTAACTGATAAAGTACTCCAAAGAAGTGAGAGGTTTGCTTTTGTGACACTTGAACATATTGGTGTATTAAATAAGATTAATGATTTAGTTAAAGCATATTTATCAGTAAATAGTGCCGGTAAAAAATTAATATCATTCCAAAAAGGTTTATTTCTATTACATTGCCTTCAAAAATGTGTGTTGCCAATCTGCTTTAATTTTCAACTTACATCCAACATTTGTTATACATTAATTCAGTTTTATGAGTGATGAATGCTTTATGCATAAATTTCCAAGAAAATAACTTCCATTTTAATGAAGAGGTGGTTTGTTTAGAGAGTGATAGAATAATTTTCTTTTCATCTTCACTTGGATAATGGTTATTTATGGAATGAAATCAATCCCAGTAATTTCCTTTGTAACATTTAGTATTATTTTAATCATCTTATAAATTTTACATAAAAGTCCTTTTTCTGAAATATTTTGATGCATCAAAATAATTAGAAGGTCAATAAATTTAGGAACTGTGCTTTTTTATTGATGTTTACATTAGATTAACTATCTCCTCTATTGAATATCTACACCTTTGACTATCTAACCACATTTCATAGTTTAAGTTATTTTTTAATATAAAATCTAGATATAGTAACTTTTCTTTATCCAGCAACTGGAACCAATATATTCAATTTTTCTCCTTAAATGCAGTCAATGTAGAAACATTAAATGCGCATATATTGTTTTGTGTATATGCTATAGAAAATGTTAAAAAAGCATGCTTTATATATTCTGGATTCTTGTAAAAAAATTCTGAAGTTAATCAATATCATGGAGATGCAAGAGGAGTTAGTTTGTTGATTTTGATTTTCCAAACTATAACCTTTTAATAACCAAAGAACATTATTATTGAAGTGAGAATGGTTGATAATTAGATTTTAAATGAATACTCTCTTGTATGTCTTTTTACTTAGCATTGCAATTATTATTTGACCAGAGAGTAATTGTCTTTATACCAAGAAATAAAGGATAATAGGAAACCAAACCAAACCAAAGAACAGCAAGCTTCAAAATGAGACCTGACCAATGTAATCCACAAACTGGAGAATGCCAAGTAAGTTATTGCAAAAGGATTTTAATGAAAAGAGTTCTTTTCATTAAAATAATTGTCTTTATAACTGATGATAAGGAATATAATTCTAAATCAGGTAATCTGATGCCTCCAAAAGATCAATTTCTTTTATGATGATTAAGAGCAAATCTAAGTTTATTATGATACCAAAGAAAGCTAAGGATTAAGGAGTTAAATTCTATTAAACATTTTTTGGGGAGAGGAAGAGATAGTGATTGTATTATGTATACTATTTTTGATAAGATCATAAAGAAAGTCTCTCTTCTATCATAAATAGGAGCTTTTTACATTTATTAATAATATTTTTATAATATCCCAACTATTATTATAATTTATATTTATTATATTTTAATGCTTTCCTTTACAATTATCCCTAAATATTTATTTTTTATCTTCCACAATATATTTAGAAAATCTTTCCTCCATATTATGTATATTGGAATTTATACATACATTTTTTGTTTTGTTTTCATTAAAGATAAGTCAAGATTTAGATTGAAAAGTTACAATAGCATTAGAGAGGATTAAGAGATTTTTATTGTCATTCAAGGTCAAAAGTATATTATCATCAAATAAAAGTATTTTAGAGCTTACATAATAATTTATTTTTATTCCTTTAATATTTGATCTTGACATTATTTAATTTGCAAATGGTTCCATAATTAAAGCAATATGCAAAGGTGACAATGGACAACCTTGCTTAGTTCCTTTCATAATCAAAATTGACTCTGGCATATAAGAGCCTATTTTTATGCAAACTAAGAAATTATCATAAAGGAGATTTATAAGTTGTAGAAAAACATTTACGAAATTACATTCCTCTAAAATGAATTAAAGTATTTCCAAATAACTAAATCAAAAGTGCTGTTGATGCCTAAACTTATTAAAATCAAATTATCTTTGATGTTATTCATATAATCAGTTATGGTTAACATTATTTTAATATTATCATAAGTATTCCTATTTTTTTATCAATCTAGTTTGATCATTATTAAATATGGAAGAAATTGTTGAATTCTACTAGCATGTATAGCCATGAATATTTTCTAATCAACATTTAATAGGGAGATTTGTCTATAAGAAGAACACTCAGCTGGTCCTTTATCTATTTTTAAAATTGGAGATATAAGTGTATATTTCCATGATGGTGGAACTTTTGTTAAATCTTTAACCAATAAGAAAACATGAAGCACAATATTTAAAGCATCTTTTTTATAGGTTTATGATGTTCTGGAATTATACCATCATTACCTGGGTCTTTCTTAGGTTTTAGTTTATTAATGTGATTTTTAAGTTCAGACATAAGTATAATTCTGTTAGTTTTAATTGTTCATCAGTCAATTTGTTTTTTATAAATTTCCTAATAAAAGTTTTGATTGTATCTTGTGAGCCCACTACTGGATTAAGTTGATTAATTTTTCTGAAATGGGTTCTAAATTATCTTAAAATATGTTTTATTGATGTAACCTTTTTCTTTCTATCAGCTAAATATAACTCTTTAAAAATATTAGTTTTAACAATCAATTTTGTTCTAGAGGCTAATTTATGCATGTTTTTTGGATTTAGAGAGAATTTTATTAATTTAATATTTTCTAGATTTTAGTTTTATGATTAAAAATTTCTAAATATTTGCTTTGTATTTTATTAGTTTCTTTCATCAGAATTTTCTTTTCTTTTTCACTTTCTAATCTTAGTTTGTCAAGTTCTACTGTAATTCAAGTAGATACTTATCCCATTATTTTTTCTTTAAAGTGTACCAATTTATAAGTTTGCCATTTAAATAAGATTTTAGAGCATCCCATACATAAACCTTAGATGTATCTTCAGTGTTATTAAATTCCATGTACGTCTGAATTTCCTAATTAAAGAATTCTTTGAAATCTTTTAAGTTAGTTATATATGCAAGTATTCTTTTAATGTGAACATTCTTCTTATTCTTCTTATTATTATTATAGTGTAAAATAAAGTCAAACATTATGGCATTCTGGTCAGAAAGTGGACAAGAGACTACCCTAACCTTACCAAAACTAGGTAGGGGTCTAACCTGTAATTCCAGATTTATTACTGTTCAAAACGTGGTTCTTTTCCCGCCATTTACCTGACCTGTGTGTAATTAGAGTGCCCTTACACGAGCAGACTTGGCCTTAATTTAGTCAATTAAAGGATACCCACAATTGTCGATTACATAAGCTATACCCCTAATGGTGTAAACGCTCACCTCTATGATTCCCTAGACCACTTTAAGCTGAAACCCTTACTACTTTAATTACTGGTAGCGCTCCCCACCGTGGATGTGTATGTTACATAGTTGGCCTTAGCCACTTAACTCTGCTAATCTGTACTATGTGCTTAGCCTAAACACATGTTTTGACCTAATGAAAATGATTGACCTTGCCTGACTGTAACTATTACTTAATGTGATATATTGTAAGTTTAAGTTTATCCGTACTACTCTAGGAACATAGTGTTTTTTTATTACTTTAACATAATTTTTTTTCTCATTTTTCCTCCTGCTTGTCAGCTTTCACCCGGACATACCCTGAGTTTTTCGCCTGGGTAGAATCCCACAACTAACTCTGCTATTGCACTCTCTGCCAATTACTCTGGGAACTTTTTAAAACCCTGCCATCTTCTGCAAGCCTCTATCTCAAGATACCAAGAAAGTATGTTTACTTATTACATGGTCTTGTAATTATATAACCAGCTAACCCTGCTAAGTGTTCTGTTTGCTCCCAGTCAAGCTTGCCAGCAGCAAACCCCCTTACTCCTTTATCTCCTTCCCTCCCTTACCTAGACCTTTACTTAGCTTGTGCTCATTCTCCCATTAGTCTAGCTTACTCTCCTGGAGCCCTAGTGAATCTTAGTGCAACTCTGCTATTGTCCACTAGAGGTCACCCTTTCCCCACCAGTATCTAATTCACTAGTATCTACTTCTACTTACTTGCCCCTACTTCTCCCTTCTAATTACAATCCCTTTCTTATTTTTCTAAGTCCATCCTTATCCACTACTCCTAGGCTACCTCCACTTACCTTGTGACAGTCAGCATTCACTGATAGTTTTTCCATCCTCTATGGTACACTATGTGTATCCCGCTCCGTTCGCCCTGCGGGCTCACTCCACTCCCCTACCCTGCCCCCAATTCCCACCCGCCCCAGTACATCTAAACTTATACCCTCTTAGCCACACCCCTCTACCAATCATCCACTCACTGACTCACTCCTAGCCACACCCCATATATATTCATTACCCTCCCTTATATTCCATTTCTCTCCTACCTTCTCTATCTTAGCTAATACCTATACTTCTCCTAACACATATAATACACTTTTCTCTACCATGCCTCACAAACACCTATGTTTTCTTGCCCTCTTACTCCTGATCAGTCTCAACACAGCTTACTTCTTCACCTCTTATGAACAACCTCTCCTATCACTTGTTACCATCCCTTCCTAACAAACACTAATACCTTTTCCTGCTCTATCTATAACCTTCCCAAATGCCACTATTATACCTAGTTTCTTTCAAGCTAAATTTCATCGACTCAATCATATTAAATACTCCTTTTTATGCAATAAAAAATCACTATACCAATATCTCAAACCCTCACAAGACTATAAATTCAAATTTCTCCACTCATTAAAAGATGGAGACATCCACCCCAACCCTGGCCCAAGCCCTACGCCAACCCCCATCAACTACAATCTTAACCATAAGGTCCCACTACCAACAACAAATCCCTCCAAATCACTCTCAATAGCGCATCTCAACATATGTAGCATATGTAACAAAATACCACATATTCATGCCCTCTTAGATGTCCAACAATTTGATATTCTCTGTTTAACCAAAACATGGCTTAAACCTTCAATAAAAGATACCTAAATTATCCCCTCAGGCTACAGCATCATTAGACAAGATTGCTTAAATAAAAAAGGTGGAGGGGTTGCAATTATATATAAATCAGGACTGAAAATCAACAAAATAAACTATAATCTACCCTGTGGTGGCATCATTGAAATAATTATTACCAAACTAATACTTAATTCCCATAAATCAGTTTATATCATCTGCTCCTACCTTCCCCCAGGAAAAAATCTGACTATATTAGAAGGCCTTCTAAATTGGCTTTGGACTAATCTCCCACAAGAAACAATTCTACTAGGAGACTTTAATATTGATTGGACTTTATGTAACAACACTAATCCTTCCTCTCATATTAACCTCTATGGCTTCTCACAGACTATAAACACTCCTACTAGAATAAACAAATATAATAAAAAAAAAAACATCTTAGACTGGATTCTTAAAAATTGTCCACAACTAAAATATTCAATAGGAACCCTTCCAGATGACCTTAATGACCACTCTCTCATATATATTATCAGAAATAAAACATGCTTTAACATTCCCTATATAGTTAGGACCATCCGTAGCAAAAAACACTTTAACCAAGAACTCTTTCTAACTGAACTCTATCATTGTAACTGGTCTCCCCTAAAGTCTCTCCCTATAGATGAAGCTGTTAATTACTTTAATAGCACCTTCCTAGCAATCCTAGACGAACTTGTCCCAACCCGTTCCATAAGAATGAAAAATAAACCAGTCCCTTGGCTCTCAAATTGTACTAGGAAACTTATCCACAATAGAAACAAATCTTGGACTAAATGGCGGTCCACAAAGAACTCAACTGATCACCAAAACTTTAGACAACAAAGAAATATTACAAAAAAAGCTATCCTACAAGACAAAAAGAACTTTTATATACAACTTCAGCAAACATCACTCAAACAACCACAAAAATTCTGGTCTACTATTAACTCACTTCTATCCCCAGGCAGAGTTGAATCACCCAACCCATTAGGCTCTAACCCAGACTGTCCAATTCAAACAGCCAATGCCTTCAACTCTTTCTTTACTACCACTATACTTAATTTAGCTAATCAGCAAAATCCAGATACATCTAACCTGCCCAAACCTAACTTTACTCCTCCTCCATTTCACCTAGAACCAATACCTACCTCTTATATCTCCTCTCTACTTCAAAAACTAAAACCTAACACTCCCTCAGCTGACCAACTACCAGCTGAACACCTCAAAATAGTAGCCAAAGCCATTGCCTACCCAGTCTCTATAGTAATCAATAGATCCTTAACAGAAGGCCTAATCCCATCAATTTGGAAAATCTCCTACATTATTCCTCTCCACAAAGGTGGAGACTCTACTGAATTCTCTAACTTCCATCCCATTGCTCTACTCTCCCCACTAGCCAAAATTATGGAGAAATGTATCCATAAACAACTTATTACCCATCTACTTCAACATCAGCTCCTGGCTAACTGTCAGCATAGATTTCGGCCATTTCATAGTACCACCACAGCCTTACTATCCTTTACTAACTGTATCAACAATAATCGTAACAATAATATTTTATCCTCTGCTTTCTTCATGGATCTATCTAAAGCCTTTGACATGGTTAATCATCAACTTCTCCTCTACATACTGAAGTCCCTCTCCTTCGAATATCCTACCATGAACTGGTTCCCATCCTATCTGGACAACCGAAAACAAGCCGTTCTCTGGCAAAACCATCTTTCTGACCTTCTTCCTACCTCTCTAGGTGTCCCACAAGGCTCTATTTTAGGGCCACTTTTGTTTTCCATCTTCATAAATGACCTTCATCTCTCCATTCCGCAGTCTATCTGTATCCAATATGCTGATGACTCCACTATCATTTGCTCTGCCTCATCTCAAACTGATCTTCATTCTCACACACAAAAAGCCTTCTCTACTATAGAAAAATAGTTCTCTAACTACTGTCTTCTCCTTAACCCTAAAAAAACTAAATTGCTGCTCTTTGCCCCATCTCACCTATCACCCCCTCTCCATTTCACACTTACATCTGAAGATGGTACCGTTATCTCTCCAGACCCCACTACCAAACTGCTAGGAATTACTATTGACAATCAACTTAAGTTTGATTATCATATAAATTCTGCAATTAAATCTACTAATAAAAAACTTGGATCCCTCTACTGCATTAAACCCTTCCTGACACCAACAACTAGAGCCACAATAGCCAGAACTCACGTAATCTCTACCCTGTTATATGCTTCCCCCATATATACAAATCTTTCCAAACATAATCTTAACAATCTGACTAGATCATACAATAATATTGCAAGATTTGCCACCAACTCTACTTTTAGGACCCATCACTGTCAGAATCTAAAACAGCTAGGCTGGCTTGAATTACCATTACTATTACAATTTAATCAACTCACAATTGCCCACAAAGCCCTTTACCAACCTAGTAACACCCCAATTCTCTTGACCCTTATAAGGCCTTATAATAACCTGAAGAATCTGCGCTCTGCCAACAAAATGTTGATACACATTTCCTTCTCAAATAACTTAGCAGGCAAATCTCTATTTTCAAACACAGTTTGTAAAATATGGAATCAACTACCAAACAATCTGACCACCCTCTCCTCTCTCCCATTATTTAAAACCAAACTAAAACTCTTTCTCTCTAATCACTGGTTATGCTCTTGTAATAACCCAGACTAACTATCTTTACTTTTCTTTTCTTTTACAAAATACCTGGCACTAACATATTTCTACTTCCTACCTTATATCTTTACTACTTTCATTTATTATTACTAGTCCCTCCCTTTAGTCTCTACACTCCCTTCTCCTGTAATCATCAATCCTATTAACCTTTTCCTTCTGTCTTATTCCTATTTCTGTTAACTCAAGAACTTGTACTCTATACAATGTCACTGTCTAACGATGCTTTCCTTTCTTTATCGTAACATGTTGTTTTTGAAATGTTAAGTGCTTCAAATGTAATGTTCAAATGCTATGTAATGTTTTTCTATATTTTATTATGTTGTATAACTGGAGCTTTTCTCCCCGGGCCTCCACTGAAAATGGATATGTATCCAGTTGGACTAACCCGGTAAACAAAAGTAAATAAATAAATAAATAGTTAAATCATTAAAAACATACATTCTATCAATTCTTGATTGTGATCTGTATCTATGTGAAAATGAGTAAAAATAAGAGAATCAGACACTGAAAACTCATTAACATCACTAATATGAAATAGGCTAATGAAACATATTAATGCTTTTGCTGAAGCTATACTACATTTGCCAGTAGTATTAAAATATTTCTCATTTAATATACAATTAAAATCACCTGCCAAAATTAAACTACCCTTTGAAAGATGAATAATCTGATCTGTTGATGTTTAACTGTTTTAACTCCTATACAGGTATCCAGTAGACACTAGTGAGAGTGTATAATTTTTTTTTTAATTTCTAATCTTACTGAGCAAAATATTGTTTTATCATCACTATATGTGCATAGTACATTTGGCATAGACATAGAGTTTTTCTACAAAATAGTTACGCCTCTTCTTTTCTGATTGTATTGGGAACTATCTAATACAGTACAATATTTATTATTAAGTCTATATGTATCATTTCATAACAAATGAGTTTCTTGGTTGAAGATGATCTGAGAAGAAAATAATTAAAAACATTGATCTAAATTACCCATTTTTCAACCATTATTTAATCCAGTGATGTTAATACAAATACACTTTAAATGTGTCATCTAATAGTCCAAGGAAAATTATAGCCGAGAACATTAAAACTTTAAAATGTAGCAATACTAATAAACCACTTAGAGAAATCTTGAACTGCAGGTTAACAAATGTAAATCTAGTAGACTTGAAGTTAGTACAAATAAATAAAATGAGTATAATTGTATACACCAACATAGGATCAAATCTTACACAAAAAATTAAACATGAAGTTGTTTCAATTTTCACTCACCACATGGAGCATAATATTCCTGACTTAAATAGTAAATCTGTCTAAGTCATCCAACCTATCAATATAAGCAAGATCAATACCATCCTGCCACTCCAGAACTATAACAGGTTATTGCTAAAAAGAGAAAGAGTAAAAAATGTCACATTCTATATTCTATAATAATGCCCAATACAAGTAAGATCTCTATGACAGAAGTAAGTTGATAAGTGTTGTTTTCATTATAATACATAATACTTATTCCAATGGACTGTGCTCTGATTAAGTAAGCACTGCACCTGTAATTTTATAGAATGACTGCTTAACTTGTGCTCATAGCAGAGATGTAAAGTTTTGTTATATATATCACCTTATTTTTACAAGGTACTTTAATAAAATGAATAATGTTAACCACATTTAATATTACTACTATTAATTTATATTTTCTGCATATATGCCTCTCACAATATAAGTCATTAACGGTCTAGAAAACCATAAATACAATATAAGAGGTTATAAGTAATGTCACATGACATGGTAGAAGTAACTAAAAAAGAAATGGCTTATAACATAACTACTATACAACTGTAACTAGGATATAAATAGATTTTTGCAATAACTATATCTTTAATGTAAATCAATAACTATAAATAGGAATGAATCTACTATTCTCTTGAAGACTTTCATAAAACGCATTCCAAATGCAAGCAAAACATAAAGTTTAAAAATCAAAAATAACATTGGGCAGGATTCACGAAGGCTTGCACGGAGTGTAAGAGACGTGCAACACTCCATGCAAGCCTCGCGATCCAGGAACAGCCCTAAACTCCGTGTAAGAGACCAGCTAAAACGTCTCTTACACAGACTGGGCGTGGACATGCTAAATACCTCACTTGCAACCGAAAGGTATGCAAATGAGGTATATTAGCAATCCACGAAGCAGAAACCAGTCCGTGTAAGAGACGTTTTAGCTGCAGAAATGTACTTAGTTGACAACTGAGTACGTTTCTGCAAATTCTACAACGGAGCCATGTCAGCTCCAAAAAAAGGGTGCATATGACTCAGGCAGCATGCCAATGGCCAAATATGTAGCCATTGGCAATATAACCCGATGCCAAAATATTAAAAATATCAAACCCAGCGCAGCCCCGTGCAAACGGGCTGTGCTGTATAAAATCATAAAAAAGAAGGTTATAAACCCACAAATGTGGGTTTCATGCAATACATGGAATGACAATGCAGGGACCAGCAGACCAAAAACAACATGGCCACTGTGTAGTGGTTGCTAAGGGTGGAAGCTGAGTCTAAGACATGTAACTAAGCATTAGTAGGCAATCTCATGTAAATGAGGGTTAGGATACTGAATCTCACAGTCACATAGCAAATGAGCACAGTCTGAGTAGTGTAAGAGATACATAAGGGGGAGGAATAGAGTAGGAGATAGGTGACACCACAGGGGGGAATGGTAGAAAGAAATGCAGTTCATTGGAGGTCAGTGTAACATGACAGATGACAGACACAGATCATGGAAAGAGGTGTGCCACTAGATAAGTCATGGAAAGTCAAGAAATGGAAGGTGTACACTGTTACTTATACAAAAGTTTCTTGCTGGGTGTGCATGCGCATGTGTGCACTCCATGAAGCGTGAGTAGGGCAGTGTGCGCGTGTGTAAGGCAGACTGAGCATGTGAGAGCGTGTTGGGAGATGTTTAACACTGTTTGCACGGGTGTGCGGGCGTGTAGGGCAGGCTGAGTATGTTGGAGGCTGTTGGCAGACGTGTAACACTGTTTGCGCGGGTGTACGTGCGTTTTAACCCGAATAAGTAGATTCTGAACCATGTAAGCACGTGTGCGTGCGTGTAAGCCACTGTGAGCATGTTTCTGATGGTATGCACGTTGCTCCCCCCTGAGGAAACAGAGAGGAAAAAGGAAGCAACAGAATTAATAGGAAGCTAGCAGGGATAACTGCTGAAGCTAGCAGGTGAAAACAGTTAGAATTAGGCAATTACACAGGCAGAATAGTAGCCCAGCCCAGCACTTAAAAGTCTGCAAACAGTAGTGCAGGATGTTTCACTTAAGAGACACTGCAAGACAGGAGTAAGCTAATAGAAGTGAAAACTGAGAAAGCTTCACTCAGAGCAGAAATGTTAGGGGCTGCCATAGCTGTCATAATGAGACATAGGCGACTTGCTGAGGGTGGTGACAATGCAGATGGTGCCAGACAACCCACAGTGAGGAGACGGAGAAGAGTGTACAGGCCCAGGGTCACCTACCATGGGTTACATGAGCTGGAGATAGTAGAGCGCTATAGAGTGGACAGACAGCCCCTGCAGCAAATAGTTGAGCTGTGCAGGCCATGCCTCACACACAGAACCAACAGAGGGGAACCCATCCCAGTGGAAACCAAGGTATGTGTTGGCCTAAGAATACTAGCAACAGGTACCTTTCAGAGACCAACTGGCGATATGATGGGGATATCACAGGCATCAGCCTCCAGGGTACTGCACCTGTTCCTGGATGCCATGTCAGCACATGTCGGTGATCATGTATATTTCCCCAATGCCTGTGAGGTATTGGCCAGCAATACGCGTCTCTTCCAGCAAATAGCGGAATACCCTGAGGTAGTGGGTGCAATAGACTGCATGCACATACGCATCAAAGCACCAGCCAGTGAGCAGGGTAGGGCCTACATTAACCACAAGGGCTTCCCCTCCATCAACTGCCAGGTCGTGTGTGATGCCCAGGGCATAATAATGAATGTGTGTGCTGGCTGCCTTGGGAGTTACCATGATTCCCACATCTGGCATTTGACGCAGCTGTACCAGACATTTGCCAATGGGGACATCCCACACGGACACCTAGTGGGGGATGCAGGTTATGCACTGGAGCCGTGGCTGATGACACCCATCAGAAACGCACACACAAATGAACAGGAACGCCATAATGAGGCACACACACAAACACGTAATGTAATAGAGCGTGTGTTTGGGCTGCTCAAGTCGTGGTTCCGGTGTTCGGACACATCTGGTGGAGCCTTGCAGTACACACCAACTACATGTACCCAAATTGTCATGGTATGTGCTATGCTACATAATATGATCTTGCGAAAACAGCTGCAGCAGGACCAGCATAGGGCCGGGCCAAACAGCCCCCCACCATTGCCAAGGCCATCACAGGCAGAGCGTGACTCGGAGGAGGAACAACCTGAGCCTGCCCCAGTAGGCAGAAGGAGACGTGCCCAGTATGCCCTGGCCTTGGCAAAGAGGCAACGCATAGCACATACACTGGCTCAGTAGGAACCCTGGGAATGATACCTCTCTGACTCACTCAAATAATAACATGGATGCCTAAAATGACATGACCTGCTCACAAACATGTACAGGGAAGTGTAATATGTGCATCCGACAGAGGCAGCCCTGCAGCACCACCTGAGGCATGAATGCCATGTGTTAAGTAATGTAACACCATGTACTATATGCACACATGAGCACCCTGACTAACATCCACCCTCATCAAGCATGAAGCCACAAAATGACGATGGGATGATCAAGTGCAATAACTGGCTGAAGTAATGCAGTCAGTCAAAGGAGAGCCAATGTGTTTCAGGCTGGGAAGACATGCGGAGCATGACATGATGCACCACCTGCTAGGGGTGGCATGCACCTATCATGCCATGCCCCATGGATACTGGCAAAGGCTGTCAGTACCCACAGCATGCCCTGAATAGGTAAGTCTCAAAACACAAACCCACCTTCATAGGTTCTACAAGGGATAGGAACCTAGATGTAATGCTACCCAATGACAGATGTCTAAACAGCAAGATGTGTGCAGTGTAAATGCACACAGTATGGAGAATGTAGATACCAGTCCTGTAATAGAGAACTGGGTCAACGCTCACATCAGCACCCTAACACTACCAGGTCACACCTCATACTGTGCTGTACAGCCGCAAAACATGGAACAAGCTACAAAAGGAGGGTGACTAGCAAAAAATGTCAAGGATAATCACACCCCCATGTTCGTACCACAACAAGAAGCAGCATGGATTAGCCATGGTCAAATACCAATGGCTAAAACCGCCTCCCAGTATATAGCCTGCTGCAGACTACTGTCCTAATACCAGGAACTGCACCTGGCCTATGTTGGAATACATGAATATATCAAGCCCCCCAAACCACATTATATTGCTTGACTGAAAATACCCAGACATACAACGGGAGCATTATACTAGCACCAACACAGTAGGAGAAAATTACCCAGAATCCATAAACCAAAATGCCCAGGAACAATGTACCACTCCCACAAGAGGGGTAAGCATACTGGATGTGATAATCAGCAACATGTGTACTGGATGGCAAGATGAGAAGTGTACCCCTCACTGGTAAGACCAGACCATAGAGTAATCACACTGGATATACACATCCTGACCCCAGTCCCTGGCCAGAATACCACAGTGAAAACATGTGTAAAGCATAGGTTGCAGCCCTCAAAACCGATGTTGAATCCACGAAAGGCCCTGTGCAAGTGCAGAATATGGGACACACCACAGAACATGTTATACAGGCATTCCATGAACACAGCCAGGAATGCTTGGAGTATGCAATCACAAATAACAACAACACACAATGCCATACACGCAGGCATCTGGCATGCTGGACTCCAGCCATTACCAAACCATGCAAGAGAATGAGGAAGCTACCACATGATAGAGCAAACATAAAAAGGGGAAGTAATCACTGACCAGTAGTATGGTAATAACATATGTCCACACATACAACCCACTAAGTCCAGCCACAACAAGTAGAATTTGTGAATCCAGAGGCAATGTGACACCAGTCCCAAGTACACAGACAACCACAACACCCCCCAATAAATACAAATATATGTGATAGATGCAACCATGTATCCAAACCAGAGGTTGAGCTCCACCAACTCAGTACTGTCAAAACTAGTCAGGAGGAGAAGGTAACCACATACGACACAAACCCAGTCCCACATAGACCTACCACAACTGTAAACCAAACACATAAACACAGACAAATATTCCCGGCAGCCTTAATTACAAACACACCACACCAACAGAAGCCTCCAAAGCAGATCACAAGCAACCACAACCTTCAAACATAGCACATGCAACGAATAGTACGCAAAGCTGGTGTGCCAAACAGTCGCAGGCCAGAAGGAGAAATACAGTCATAATAAGTGCCTGTATAGGCAGACACACTGCTGTCCCACTCACCAGACTGAACAAGGGAAAGGGTAGAGTAAGCTGCCTGTAGGCTGCCACAAAATTCCACATAACACAAGTACGCAGGTCACCCCAAAGCAAGCAGAAATCTGATGCACTCAATGTCCATTCTGGTGTGAATTACCTGAGATGTACCTCCCTGGTCAACATGAAAAGAGACATGGATGGTCCCTCTGAGTATGTACCCCAGGCCGGTATGACACTGGCTGTGTGCAGCATCCAACCCTCACCAAGAATGATGCCACAGTACAAACACAGAATGCTCATGTTTAACAGCTGGCAGAGTTACAGCTGTCAGTCCAAGAGGGTCTAATGTCTGTCTGCTTGAGATGTCAAGCATGACAAGCCATGCTGCTGTTCCAGGGATGGCTTGCACCTGTTACCCATGTGCGTCTGGATACTGGATAAGGCCTTTGCTGCCTCCATAGAGCCGTATGTAGGCAAGGCCAAAAAGACTACCCACCACCCTAGAAAACATAAGTGGTAGGAAACATAAGGGTAATGCTGACCAATGCCAGATGTGTAAACTGCAATATGCATGCCCCTGAGGCACTTCCCATTATGGAGAACATTGATGTCTGTGCAGTGACAGAAGCCTGCTGCAAGCCTAGTGATAGCACAGCAGCACTACTAGGTTATACCACATATCATGTGTTATGGCCCCAACACCTGCACCAAAACATCAAAGGAGGGGGAGTATCCATATGCAGCACAGACACCCATATGGCCAGGTAACTGACAATGCACAAAGCAGCGGAGACCACCCATGTGCACCTAAGTGTAGTCCAAACTGCTGTACAGACTGTAGCATGCAACAGACCACACTATCACACACAAGAACTCCACCCAGACATCCTGAAGACACTGGACAGTATGAATGTCCCACCAAATACCAGACAAGGTACATACAAATTACCACATAGGTGGCAAACCATTATGTATGCAAGGAGTAATCAGGGACCTAGGGACACAGGTCGACAGTAATCTGTCATGTGACACTCACAATGCCAATGTGGCTAGGAAGATTGTTGATATTGGACACCGTATCATGAAAGGATTCACATCTACATCAACAGAGGCCACTGTGCCACTGTACTGTTCCCTTATCAGACCCATAATCTAGTACAATGACTCATATGGGATGTACCGTACGTGACACCTGCAGCGGTTCGGAAGACCTCATAGTTACCCCACCAACAGGATAAAGGGTGTGAAATATATGTCATATGCTGCCTGGCTGTAGACACCCCAGCTGAATGCAGTCACAGACTGCCTACACAGAGACATTGTATGTCTGTTGTACAAGGCCATGTCCAACACAGGAGTAATGGACATGCTCCACCACAGGAAATCAAAGCCATTAGAGCTGTGAGAGTCACAGATGTCAGCCTCAACACATAATGAAATAAGATGTGCTGGAGGGACAGATACATAACCCAGAGGCTCCCCACACCCAGAAACAGGATCCCAATCCATGTTAGGCAGAGCCCCTCACTGACACCCCTCAACAGGAATATTGCCAAGTGGATGGATGATCGTACATGTATACTGGGGGTCCTCACTGTGTCACGACCAGACAGAGGCACAGTGAAGAAATTCATAAATGGCCATAATAGAACATAGCAAGGGGTGGTGAAAGACACACACACTCTGGCTAGGCTTACTAATGGCCTAGAGTGTATAGCCTAGTATGAACCCATGAACCTATGAAGATACAAAACGTACAGGACACTAAGGATAATCACAAGGCTTACCCAACTGATGGTAGGAACCATGTTGGGCATCCACAGATATGCTCCGAATCACACAGATATTACAAACAACATACCAAACACACACATATATTGCTAACATACAACCTGTCAGGTGCAGTGCAAACACCCCCCCCCCCCAGAGTGCAAAATACCTATCCCAGCAGACTGATGGTCCCCTGACATTGCAGATGCTGTGCTAACAGCCATCATCTGCAAAGCAGAACACACAGGAGCAAAGGTATGTGATGGTGTCCTGTGCTGAGGCCAACATGGACTCCAAGAATAATGGAATGCCAAATCACACTACTGCCCAATGTCAGCCTTACCACAGGATATGTACCCAAAGAGCAGTGTACAACAATAGTGGTCCATCACAACAAAGGTGTTGCCTGAATGGATACTGCAAACTACCACCCCAGGATCCTGACAAGCTTGTTCTGCACAGCTATGGAAAGGATCAGTATGTACCGCAGACAGAAGGCTATTGTGGACCTACTGATACTGGACCCTACACAGTGTGGCTGTCATAACTGCAGGTCCTGCCCCTAAACATGTTTGACCCATTTGAAGCAGTCATTAAGGTCATTGATGAGGGCAATGTGGTCCACACAGTGTAGCTGGACCGTGCACATGCTTCTAGACAATACCGTACAAGTTCAGTATGGATATGTTCACCAGCTTAAATATATACCCTATGTCAGTAGAGGGGTTGCAAATCAAACCAAGGACAGAACTGACATGGTCAGACATGCCGCATCCATGTCAGACTACAAAGCAGATATGAGTGGCATCCCACAAGGCCTGGTCTTCCCCCGTTCTGTATATATGTCCCATAGGTATAGGCCAACATGGAAGGACTGTGACTGAACATGTATGCAGAGGAGTACAAACAGCCCACCATATCCGACCCCCAGCTGACACAAGCAACCCACAAAAAGGCCACCTACAAACAGACAACTGGAGCCATAGCCATGTCAGCAAGCTAATTGCAGAACTGTGTATAGACAACCACCGTGGATATACAGTAAGTGCCCACAAATTACCACACAGGTGTTAACCCATGACGTACCTAACATGTAATGTGAGACCTGGGTACAAAAGGTGATAGATATCTTGCACTGGACAAACATGTGGCTGTAGTGTTCGCAGAAACATATACTATATACCCACCCAAACATGAAGGTTGGCAGATGTAGATAAGGGGAACTCACTGTGGCTCTGCAGTCATCCTCCATCAGCGTCACAAGTGACTACAATAGCCCCTGTGGGATATACCGCAGCAGACACCTCCATCAACTGTAAAGTCCACAACAGTACCCCACCAGGAGTAGCAAAGAGCATGAACAGATGCCATGTGTTGCCTGAGTAAACAAACTGCAGCCCCACACACCGCCATACTGCCCAGCTACAGGCAAGCTGTGCCTGATGTATGAAGCCATGTTCAACCTGGAATGAATGAACATGTTGTACCTTGTACAATCTGAATGGCAGTGAGCTATGCACATGAGAGACCTGAACCCCAGCACTGACATACATAGGACAAGCTGTACATAATGATCCAAAACACAGAAGGCACCCCCACTCTTCAGTAAACTCCTGGTACAGGTCAGCCAGAGAGTCACATATCGACACCCCTCAAGAGGAATCCTGATGAGTGGATGGGAGATGGTAGGCTAACCCTGGGTATCACTGTTATGTCAGAGGTAGACGGAGGCACAGTATACTAACCATGACATATGTCATGGCAAACTCCAGTTACACAGTGTGTAGAAGGAAAAACACACCCTGTGACTAGCATCAGAAATGGCCTAGGGAACATTGCTAGTGTTTGCCAATGTCCACCCATGTTGTGGAATACACTAGCAATGTTGGACGAGCCTGGTGTAGGTAGTCCATATCTGAACATAATGCAACATGGTCATATGTGCACAACTGGCCCCTACACAGTCTGTTGTGCTCACTATGAAGATGTCAAGCAGTCATAGGACTAAAGCCCAGGATACTGTCCACCACAGTGAAAGTACTGAATCAGTACACTATACGGTACTACAGTGTTAGGTCATTATGAAAGTATGTTGAGAACTGTCTGCAAAGTATCCCATGCAATCCCTGCAGGCACAGTATAATCCCTGTTTTGGCAGACATGAAGCAGTTGGCCAGTTAGTACACAACATGACACCCAACACACAACCATAAACGTGAGATATTGTTGAAGTTCACACACACCCAAATATGTGGTGGACTTCAGAGTGCAACATATGGAAAGCTCACACTGGGCATGCTCGCACACTTTGATAAATGAGGCATATGTCAGACAACATGCCATGGAAAGGCTGAACTGGGCATGCTCACACACTTAGGCCATATCTCCATTTAGCAGTTGGCCACACATATCTGGTATTTGTACGTGTCAGTCTAGGAACCAACCACAACACAGCAATCTGCCCAGTGCGCACAGTAAATTACTACAGGGACATAAGTGATATAATGGATCGCCGTCATATGCAAACATCTTCCACAGATACACAAGTTGGTCATAGGAACAGGGAATGCTATGGCAATAAAGACCTGCAAACAGTAGAACAGCACAACAAATATTGTGCATTCGACAATTGAACATATGGGTGTAGAGGTCAATACTAGGCTTGTTGCCCTAGGGAATGACAGCTCAGCCAGAGTGTGCTTGGCATCTGCATCCCCAGGCCAGTAGGCTACTGTGCCACTGTAAAGTAGGTCACAGAAGGCAACATGTGAGGCTAGTGAGCTGTGCCTCTGTCAAGCAGGGGCACCATGGAGGTCCCAGGGATTGAATGTGCTAAGCCACAGCCATGTTGTCGGTGTGTGCTGGGAGAGGGTTGCTGAGGATCTCTGACAGTAGGTGTCCGTCAATAACAGACTGAGGGGAGCCCTATCTGCATTCTCTGGATGATTCCACTCTCAACACTGTGTTGTAATGATTATGTGTGAATGAAGTGCCGTGCTGGAACTGTTCACAGATGTCCTCCCTCTGTGGGCTACAGCTCTGAAATGTATTAGCTCACTCTGTCTGTTATACGGCGCATATATGGCTGGTGTACAGCTGACAGGTGTCTTGTTGTGGAGCAGTCATGGGTACATGTGGGATAGCATGATCAATGCAAACCGTACACATGCTCATAGAATGCAATTGTCAAGGATTATGCTGAGTGGCCAGTATAATCCCCCAGCATGGGTCCTCTGAAGTCGTCCACCCCAGTCTTCAAAAGTGTAGAGTCTGCTTGTGCTAAATACAGTTTGTGTGCAGTGACAACCTTGCCTGGGGAAGGAGATGAGATATGGATGTCCAGGAAAAGGTGGGTATGGTCAGATATCAACAATGGTGGTCTACCTCTGGTGTGGAACAGTGAGTACCCACGTTGCAGATGGACAGGTGCAATATGTATTCCCCCATGTGGCTGTGGTGTATGGTTCTGCCATAGCACATGGACCCACAAATTGTAGTGGCTGTAGGGTAGGGTTGTAGAGGCCTGAGTAGTTCTCACACCCAATATGCCTGTATCTGATGTTAACAACTGGAATGGTGTATGTGAACACCTGCATATCCCGGCACTGTTCCCAGGGAAGCTATGTGTGTGTCCTGGATGTGGGTGTGGTGTTCTGGACTGGTTGTGTTGTGTGTTACAGGTCCTGTGGTCACAAAGCATGATATAGAACATAACCTGCCAGTGCAATGTGCATATCTGACCCTGACGTAGGTGGCTGCAAATGCATATATATGCTATCCCCCACCTGACAGGTAGTACTACATGTACATACCTCTGTAGAAATAAAGATGTCAGCACCCTATAAATACTGCGCAGAGCAAATGCCCAGTAATTCGGATAGTGCGCTCTGCTAATGCGTCTCCTTCAAATGTCATAATATAGTTAGGTAGGTGTTTGAATCCTGCAAATGCTCAGTGGGTGAGTGGGGTTTGTGTGTGTGAGAGGGAAATGTCCCTTTTGCCAACTGGGAAAACACACTACAGGATGCACATTCCCCTTTCTAAATACTGATGATGTCAGCACCCTATAAGTGCAGCAGGAGAAGAGAATCCTCCCACTAATGCGAATAGCGCGTTCCGCTAATGCGTCCGTCTCAAGTGTCGTTAGATAGGGGTTTGAATCCTGTACATGCTCAGTGTGTGTGGAGGGGGTTAGTGTGTGTTTAAGACTGTACGAAAGAAGTATCCCTTTTGCCAACTAGGAGAACACACTACAGGATGCACATTCCTCTTTCTAAACACTGATGATGCCAGCACCATATAAGTGCAGCATTAGAAGAGAAACCTCCCAGTAATGCGAATAGCGCGCTCTGCTAATGCATCCATCTCAAGTGTCATAACATAGTTAGGTAGGGGTTTGAATCCTGTACATGCTCAGTGTGTGTGGAGGGGGTTAGTGTGTGTTCAAGACTGTATGAAAGAAGTATCCCTTTTGCCAACTAGGAGAACACACTACAGGATGCACATTCCCCTTTCTAAACACTGATGATGTCAGCACCCTATAAGTGCAGCAGGAGAAAGGAAGCCTCCCAGTAATGCGAATAGCACACTTTGCTAATGCATCTGTCTCAAGTGTCATAACATAGTTAGGTAGGGGTTTAAATCCTGTACATGCACAGTGTGTGTGGAGGGGGTTAGTGTGTGTTCAAGACTATATGAAAGAAGTATCCCTTTTGCCAACTAGGAGAACACACTACAGGATGCACATTCCCCTTTCTAAACACTGATGATGTCAGCACCCTATAAGTGCAGCAGGAGAAGGGAAGCCTCCTAGTAACACGAATAGCGCGCTCTGCTAATGCATCCGTCTCAAGTGTCATGACATAGTTAGGTAGGGGTTTGAATCTTGTACATACACAGTGTGTGTGGAGGGGGTTAGTGTGTGTTCAAGACTGTATGAAAGAAGTATCCCTTTTGCCAACTAGGAGAACACACTACAGGATGCAGATTCCCCTTTCTAAACACTGATGATGCCAGCACCCTATAATTGCAGCAGGAGAAGGGAAGCCTCCCAGTAATGAGAATAGCGTGCTCTGCTAATGCATCCATCTCGAGTGTCAGAACATAGTTAGGTAGGGGTTTGAATCCTGCAAATGCTCAGTGTGTGTGGAGGGGGCTAGTGTGTGTGCAAGTCTGTATGAAGGAAATATCCCTTTTGGCAACTAGGAGAGCACACGACAGGATGCACATTCCCCTTTCTAAACACTGATGATGTCAGCACCCTATAAGTACAGCAGGAGAAAGGAAACCTCCCAGCAATTCGAATGGCGCACTCTGCTAATGCGTCTCTCCCGAGTGTCATAATACAGTTAGATAGGAGTTTGAAACCTGTAAATGGCATATGTATGTGTTTGGATGTGGAGACTCTGTGTGTGTGCGCAATGCTGTATGAAAAACATGTGCTTTTTTTGAAATCAGGGGATCACACTACATGATGCACATTACCCTTTCCAAAAAGTGATGATGACAGCACCCTATACATACAGCTGGAGAAACGACATCTGCCAGTACTCCGAATAGGGCAACCTGCTACAGCGTCACTCTCAAGTGCCATAACAAATTTAGGTAGGGGTTTGAAACCTGCAAGTGTGTGTGTGTTTGGATGTGGGGAGTTTGTGTGTGTGCATTTCCGTATGAAAAACATGTTAATTTTGGCAATCAGGAGATCACACTATCTGATGCACATTACCCTTTCAAAATACTGATTATGTCAGCACCCTATAAGTACAGCCAGAGAAGAGGAACTATCTAGTAATCCGAATAGTGCGCTTTACTAATGCGTCTCTCTTATGTGTCATGACTTAGGTAGGGGTATGAATCTTGCAAGTGTGTGTGTGGAGGTAGTAGGGTGTGTGTAAATGCAAGTGTGAGAGAACAGATCCTTTTGGCAAATACTACAATACACCAGATGCTGCATATTCCCCCAGTAAACACAGGGGATGTCACCACACTATCAGCACAGCCAAACAGGGCTAGATGGCTAGTAATGCCAATAGTGTGCTCTGCTACTGTGTCTATTACCATTGTCAGAGTACAGATAGGTATGTTTTGGTAACCCACAACTGCCACGTGTGGTTGTGTCACACATTATGACCTTGTGTGGGTCTTTGTACATAAAAATGCATGCCATTGCCTAAACCAGCAATGACATTGCACACATGATGTATGTGTGTGACACATACACATAAATACCTGCTACCTACAGTAGTTACCATGTCTGACACATGCCTTGAGTGGATAAATGGTATTTGCAATGTATACCAATATGACTGTGTCTTACTGTACAGGGACCGCACGCGGTATGTGTCTATACAGTGTGGGTGTATATGGTAAAATACCTACAGCAGTGGATACACATCTGGTCTGGGCCATATAGTGTACATGTAGTCGATTTACAGGTGCTGCATGTTCCCACCTGTTGTGATAGTGGTAACATGTCATTCCACTGCAATTCAGTGACCACATGCTGTGAACCCTTCAACTAGTGTGTTGTAGCTACAGTAATGCAGTCCAGCCATATAAAGACAGTTCTTGAGACTGTCATATTGCTAGTGTTGTTATGGAGGATAGGTGGTCTTCCTGTGTATGGGAGGGTTGTGTGTGCCAGGCTATGAACCAGATGGCAGTCCGACACACTGTTAGCTGCACATGATTAGGCCCTGATGCTTTGTGCTGTGCCAACAACCTGGAGGTGTGTGTATCTGTGATGCCTTGGGATACCACCCCCCTGTCCATGTGTATTACATGTGTAGGGGATGACAGGCATGGTATGGGGCATAACCTGTCAGTGATGGGTAACACCTGTGAGCCATGAATCAGGACTCTGGTACTTCACAGACATTGCAGTTCACCGTGCTGAGGACAGTGTCCGGTGCATGCATCTTGCGGTGTACACTGCTGTTGTTGTGTAGCAGCACTGTTAGTGTCCTAACCTGTGTGATACCCGCGGAGGTGGCTATGTAAACCGTGTCCTGCAGGATAAGGCAGTATGTGTGTATCAAGGAGCTTTGCCAATATACATCGGGCCATGGGTGTCACATGCAAGATGACCCTTGCACATTATTGTGGCTTCCCTAGCATGTAAGCACACGTTGACAGCCAGCGGATACCCTATGAATGACATTGGAGACTGAGCATAATGTAGACATACAACACCCTTCCCACATATAGTGGTAGCATACCTGGTGAGGGTATGTTGGCAACCAAGATCAGGCTCATACTGGCCTGTGCCACATGCTGAGATATCCATTCTATGTTCCCTATCATGTAGTCCAGGGAGGTATGTCTCAGGTCAGCCATACTGGCATGGTCAATGAGTGAGTCATATGTGTCCATGCCTCTGACTGACCTGTATGCATGTGTTATGTGGTGGACCATAGTGCCCCTGAGGCATATCACTGTGACCTTCACCAGATACAGCCTGTTGAGCGGGACCCCAGTGCAGCACCCAAGACAGGTACCTGCCACGTCTGTAGCAGGTGTGTTGTGTAGCCCTACAGGCTGTGAGTGTGTGGCACACGGATGTGTGTGCCATGTGTGGCATGTGCTCTGTTCCGACGGAACATATGCCTGTGTGCCAGCTGCGGAGGTGTGTGATGCTCAGGCAGGATGCTATTCTGAGTCCCCACGTATGCCCCAGTGTGTTCAGCATGCTGTCAGTGTGTGTCAATGTCTGACTTGTATTGTAGTCACTGTAATATGTTTTATTTATTTATTTATTTATCTTACATTTGTTGACCGGGATAGTCTGACTGGATGCATATCCATTTTCCGCACAGGCCCGGGGAGAAAAGCTCCAAGGGTAAGCAGATACAGCATTACATAATACCAGCATTACATATTACAAACAGATTATTTACAGAGATAACATAAGTTCATAGGTTCATAGGTTCATACTAGGCTATCTGCCCTAGGGCATTTATAAGCCTAGCCAGAGTGTGTGTGGCTTTCACCACCCCATAGGATGAGAATACTATACCCATTAGTTTGCTGTGCCTCTGTCCAGCAGTGATACAGAGATGATTCCCAGGGTAAACCTACGATCTCCCATCCACTCGTCAAGATTTCTCTTGAACAGAGTCAGTGAGGGGCTCTGCCTCACATGGACTGGGATTCTGTTCCATAGTGTAGGGAGTCTCTGGGTGATGAATCTGTCCCTCCAGCATGTCCCATTTATATCAGTGTTGAGGTTTAAGTCTCTTGCTCTCGTGGCTCTGGTGGATTTGGATTTTTTGAGGTGGAGCATGTCCATTAATTCCGGTTGGACATGGCCTTGTATGTCAGGCACAGATCACCTCTGAGCAGGCGGTATGCGACTGAATAGAGCTGGAGTTTCTTCAGTCGGGCATCGTATGACATATGTTTGAGCCCCTTTATTCTTTTGGTGAGGAACTTTTGGGGTCTTTCCAACTGCTGCAGGTGTCGGGTAAGGTACATTCGAATGGGGCGTGTACTCAATCATTGGTCTGATAAGTGAAGAGTACAGGGGTACAATGACCTCTCCTGATCTGGATGTGAATCCTTCATGATCAGGTGGGCAATGTAGAAGGTCTTCCTAACCACTTTGGCAATGTGAGTGTCAAAAGAGGTTACTGTCAACTTGGGTCCCCAGGTCCCTGATAACTTCTTCCGTGTTTAATGGATTACCACCTATGTGGTAATTAAAGTTACCTTGTTTTTCCCAAAGGGTATGACTATACATTTTTGGCATTTAGCTTAAGGCCATGGCTCTGGCACCAGTTATCCATTTCTATGAGACCTCTCTGGAGGATGTCTGTGTCTGATGGAGTGTCAATTATGGTGCCTAGTTTGCAGTCATCAGCAAATTTTGTCAGCCACAATCCCCTATGTTTGCCTGCACTTCAGAAAAATAAATGCCGAACAAGAGGGGCCCAGGACTGAGCCCTGTGGGACACCGCCGTGACGGCTTAGAGTCTGACATGGCACCAGCAACTCTAACCCTGTGTGTTCTGTCCTTGAGCCAGTTTGCAACCCATCTTGTGACATATGGGTTTACATCTAAGCTGGTGAGCTTTTCTATGATGCCCGAGTGGGGTATTGTGTCAACGCTTTGCTAGGTCAAAGTAGGCTGTGAACTGCCTTACCTCATCAATGGCCTTAGTGACTGTTTCAAAAAGTCGACCAAGTTCAAGAGGCAGGATCTGCCCTTGATAAAGCCAAATTGGTAGGATCCAGTGTCTGTAGGTCCCCAATGTCTTTATTTATGAGTTCCATTATGATCCTCTCCATAGCTTTGCAGACAAGGCTGTCAAGCTTATGGGGCGTAATTTCCAGGGTCTGTAGAAGCACCGCCTTTGTGGAGTGGGACCACAGTTGCCGTACGCCATTCTTTGGGTATGTATCCTGTAGTAAGGCTAAGATTAAACAGCAGCCTTATGTGTGGGTTTAGTTCCTCATTGAGTTCGTAGCACACAGCCGGGGACACCGTCCGGTCCCATTGATGCTGTGTTTTTGCTTTAGAGAGCAGCTCCCACCTGGGCATCTGAGATGTTTGGGAGGCTAGACTCTGGTGGGATAGATATTTCTCCTTTTTTTGGGGGGGGGGGGGATTTGCACTGAACCTGTCTGCCAGTATGTTGGCAATGTCTGTGGGTTCAGTGATTTTTTTATCATTTTGGACTAATTCTGAGCATATCTGGGAGATTCCACCCAGGTTTCTAACATAGCTAAAGAAGGCTTTATGATTGTCTTTTGTGTCATTAGCGATTTTTCTCTCAAAGTTGGCCTTGGATGATTTTATGAGTGATCGTAGTTTTTTGCTAGTGATTATGGCCTATGGCAAGTTAAACATGTTCCACAGGTTAAAGTTAGTCCTGAGCACAAGTCAGGATTAAATTAAATTACACAGTAAACTGGTTAACAGATTTTACACATTCGAGTTAGCCAGGCTTGATACATTGACATAGCCAGTTAAGTGACAAATGTTGTTTGAGTCTAGTGTTAAAAAGGTGGAAAGTAAGGTAATATCAGCTGGAAGTGAGTTACAGGATCTACTTACAGAGTTTGCAAAGAGAGAATCACCGGCTGTGTTATCAATTTTGCTAGTCTGAATTAGTAGTTTGTTAGAGGATCAAAGCGGTCTAGGATTGTTATAGGGGATGATAATATTTGAAGTGCAGGAGTATTGTCCGGATTATAGAGGATTTTATAGGCCATAGTCAGTGCACCTTGGCCTCTGCACCAATTGTAAGCCAGCATTTGCTAATTGCATACAGCCAGTTGTGTACTGATTGCAGTTCTCACTGTGATTTCAGGACAGTGCTATAAAAAGGTATGTGAGATAGACGTTGCCCTTTCAGATTGTAAGGGCGGGAACCATGCTGGTATGCTGTGGACACTGTTCTGTGAGTGTAAAGGTTAGTTTCTCTCTCATGATTCAGGCTGTGTTGTAGATTCACATTTCTGCATTCCTCTCTCCTGTTCCCTGTAGTAAGTGTGTATGCACAATGACACCTACAACTATATATAGATATATATTTATATATATATATATATATATATATATATATATATATATATATGTACATATACATACATTTATATATGTACATTAACTGACATTATTACCTACAAGCTACCAACTAGCATGGCTGTTTCTGTTCACACACTACTATTATGGGAGTCCAGTAGTTTTGACAGTAATTCTAAATGACATGCTTTGGGTACTACACATCCTATATTCCCTTTACATTCATCCCTACTATTACATGTTATATTTATTTTAGCACAATGTTCTTGTATAAGAGTCGTGGCTTAGTGGTAGGTCATACAGACTACTGTTTCCAAAGTCCTGCGTTCGGGACTGACAGTGGGATTTTATTTTGCTTTTGAACTGAGTACAGGACCTGTCAATCAAAGTGACTAAGGCACTTTTAAGCAGTTGTAACCGGGTTAGCGCTGGTTTGCGCGGAGCTCACGCATGTGCACTGGCGGTTAGCTCCGAGCACACATGCGCACACCCGCATACAGCCGCTTAACAGTGCTTACTCTGGTGCACACCCGCGCTATTTTTTTTTAAAGAAATGAAAATGGGGAGACAGAAAAGTGGTGAAAAAGGGGTCACAAAGAGGGTAAGACAGTAGGGAAACAAGCTTGGGATTTGCAGGAGGGATGTAGGTAAGGCCCATAGCTGCCCATTTCTTCATCAGCAACAGCTGTGCATATGTATATAATTTGGTGTGACATTTGAAACCTTCCACCCCTGAGAGAGGTGTCAGGACAACAATAATACTTGTACAGCCAATTGTAATTGATAGTTTCCATGTCCAGCAGACATGTTTGTGGAATGGGCAGCTATGTATGGGGCGTAATTTTTTTGTGGGTACAGAGTGCCCTTTTTTTTTCAGGTGAAAGTGGTATGTCAGGTGAAGGAAGTCGGTACAGCTGGGGAGGTAGGTTGGGTAGGTAAACAGACAAGACAAACGAGACGCATACAGGCGTGTGTATGACACATGGGGGGGGGTTACACAATTGACGGGGACGGAGGTTTGGATATCCAGAGCCCATGAGCCCACAGATGGCAACAGTGGAACTGATATCCCCACCCATAGGCAGTTGCCACTGTTCCTTCACTACCCAGGACGGGGCTGTGCTGGAGTCTGTGTAGGCTGGGCAACAGGCATGCCCGTAAGTTGTGCCACCCATGCCTCAAGCTGGCGTAGGGGCTCGAGAACAGAGTCCCGAATCTCCCTACACACCACAGTCCGGACGCTACGGAGGGTGAGTGGTGGTTCTCCTCCGGCCACACTTGCAGAAGGGGGGCGAGCCCCATCCCCTGCAGCGCTTCCACCCGCAGGTGGCACAGGGCCACCGGAGGAGGGTCCAGACTGGGCACTAGTGCCAGGTGCACTCGCCAGCTGAGGTGGGAGAGGTGGGTCTGCTGGAACCCGCCTTCCCTGTCGTCCTATGTTTTGCATTATGTCATGACAGTTTGGGTTAGTGACATATAATACCATTCACAATTAGTTATAACAGCATGCATTAGTATTCCCATTAACCAAACACCCAGATATTCACACCATTGAACAGCGTGCATAACACATGCATAATTTGAACAGCAATACACAGTCCAACAACATGCAGGGTTAATTGATGGCAACAGGCCATCAGGTTTGGATGTATGAACAGGGTAGATGCATCAACGGACATGCAAAATATATGACCCAACAGGACAAACGTCCAGGGGTGTTAATTGTGATTGCACATACCATTTTCACGTGGAATGGGTTATATATGGTTATAGGGTGGGGTGAAGAAAATAATATTAACACCTTCAAATACCAATACATATGCTGTACATTTCTAATAGCTACAGATATATACACACTACTGTTCTAACTACAGTTTCCTATATGATAATTATTTCAACTTGGTGATAGGACTGTTACTGCAACATCAATATACATTTTATTGTTCTTCATACACATTCATATCTAGCTTTGCTCAGCTACATCATCCTGCTACATTTGCTTTATATAGCTATAGACAAGTGTGGATGTTTGGTATATCGGACAATCATACTATCTGCATATTGCAGACTGAGAGCAACATATCCAGATTTTGGGATACACATTCCAGATGCAGCAACACTTTGAACAGATTTCACTGCTTGGTTTTGATTCTCACAAGCATTTCATTCTGTCTTGACTGCAGTATACTTTATTCAGGGGTTATTACTACTGTATTGCTGGATTCATGACACTTTCTCACACTCTCTCACTTGTTTTCATTTTACTATTCAGGATGGTACTTACTTCTAGGCTTTATTGACATGTTTTACCTGTAGTTATTACAATCCTTTCCAACAGTCTCACTTCTGTCATGTTTCAGTATTTCAACAGGGATATATTTCACACGTGATTTCATCATCTTCTGCAGCTATACTTTTCAGCCTGCTGCAGGTTGTGTACTATTTTCTTACAGGTGGGGCATTTTTATTTCAGAATTTATGTCAGACATTTTCATTTTTCTGTTTGGTTTACAGGCTGCAACACACTTTTGTAATCAAGCAATACTTGCAGACACTTTCACACTGTTACTTGCACATTTTATTCCTTAGTGACTACACTGCACTCTTTTGCTGACTGTCATACTTTTATATTTCTTTACAGGTACTGGTAGTGGATTACTGACCTGCATGGTGGTGCAACCGCACCAGCCTATCGCCATAGGCTCTGCAGTTCACAGAACGGACACCTGCAGCTGTAATATAAATGAAGTAATATTGGAATACACATCTCCATAATATCAGCTAGTTTAATTTCTTACATACATAATTAAATGTAACTTACTCAGTAGTGGGCGTTGGGCATTTGCCGGGCCTCCTGGATCCAAAGGTTCAGTTGGTCCTGCTTGCGTCTCTTCAGGTCCACATGGTGGTGACGGACCTGCTCACCAGTCCTTGGAATCCCTGTGGCACTGGTGAGATCATGAGCCAACCGGTCCCACGCCTCAGCCCTGTATGCTCCCCAGAGGACCTGGCCCTGCATGAGTTGGGCCTCATGATTGTGGACTAGGAGCCAGACCATGTACCTGGACTCCTCAACGCCCCACCTCTGTGCTCGAAAGCAACTACCCTCTCCTGCTCCTGTCATTCTGGCTGCAGTTCAGTTCTACAATTGTTTATGCTGTGTATTCCCGCCTATGGGGCTTATATAGTCCATTTTTCCCGCACATATCTGTGATTGGCCATTTTGGAATTGTATCAACTTCAGTAAACCTGCATTGTCATGCTCCAATTTGTATTCATTCCTATATATTAGCTATTATTGCATTTATAGGTACTGCTGTCATGGCTTAGTGGTTTGGTACCTTGACTATGGTGTATAGTATCCTGGGCTCGAACCTGGCCACTACATTTTATTTTTTATGACTGTCTAGACAAGGTGAGGGGTGTGTCTGTGTAAAGGCAGTTTTGATACGGCTTGCTCAACGTTGCCCGTCGGTTAGCTTGTTTGCATGGTGCGCAGCTCCGCACAAACAGGGTACGCTGGTTTAAGCCTCATTTGGCTATCGGCACGCATATTACGCTCAGCTCAGCTAGGGGCACATAGATTCAGCGTGTTAAAACACTGCTCAGCTACGGGCACTCATTTTGCACCAGTTAAACCACTGCTCACCTACGGGCAGATGCACTCACCCTGTTAAACTGTAGCTCAGCTATGGGCACATCTGGCATTTTTTATTGCTTTGTTACCTCACATTTCTTCAGTATAAATGGGCTATTTCATTACATTTTACATAAAATGTGATTTCATGTGTACATATTTGTCAGGGACTTGTTTCGTGCTTATTTTGCTAAAAATAAAAATTGGTGTTGTGGGGGCTCGAACCATGAATGCCTGCTCTTTAGCCAACATCTCTACTGCTATGCTATTGCTTCTTGGCTTACTTTGCATATTTAGTTCTTATATGCTTTCCCACTGACTGCTAACTGTAGCTGCACTACGGGCATGCTCGCGCATACGAGCTCACTCACGGTTAAACATCTTTACAATTTAAAAAAAATTATGTGATGTTCATTTGTACATTTTATGTTCGTAGTCTGCGGGGACATGTGTTGTGTTGTGTTTATTCACATTTCCATGGACTCTGGCGTGGGTGTTTACTTTGGGCACTTTTACTCTCTTGGGGGCGTGTCCGCTTACAGGGCTCGGCCTATGGACACGCCCCCTACTGTCTTACACGGACCGTGTTAGCCTTTGGTGTGATTCAGCATGCTTTCATGAATATGCAGAGCATGCTGACATCACTCCGTTTAACTGCAGCTTCCGTGTATGAGTTATAACTCTTACACGGAGGCTTTGTGAATCCTGCCCATTGTCTTTTTAGCATTAAATTCCATATAGTAAACTAACATCAGCCTTATAAGCTTTGGTATCATAACATTTGGGCTTCTGCCAAATCATTTAAACTATTTTATTAATTATGTATTTTCATCAAAGTGGAAGTGATATAGGGAGATGTATAACATTCTTTGCTGTTATTGTACCTTCTGTTCTTTTAGAGAATAAATATAGTACCATAGCTGAAACAACAAAAGTGAACTTATTTAACAGTTTGAGAATGATCCATAGATTAGATATTCTGTTGAAGATGTGAATCTTCACCTCCCATAAGGCATCTACAATGAGCTCATTAAGTTATTCATTTGATAATGTTCCAATTATCTAAATAAGTAGCACTATAACTAGATCATTTCAAAAATAAACAAAACTGTATAAAATTGTTTCAAAAATATTCTAAATTATAGCTAAAATGTCTCATAACTAATAATATGCCATCTAAAAAGAGAGACAGCTTTAAAGACATGAAGCACAATAAAAACTTTAAGATCAGCATGTATCTTCCAAACAGAATAGCAAGAGATAACTCAATGAATACCTCACCATGAACACAATAAACCATAACCATTAAAATATTGTCACAGTATCTGCTAAGGTGGACATATACATCTACTATTTGCTTAAAAGATTTGCATCTAACATTAACAAATAAATAATAAAAGAACAATCCCTCACAATTAAATAAAAAATACTTATATCCAACCCTGAAGGAGAGTAACAAATTACTGTAAATGGAAAATAAAAATAATCTAAAATTATAGCTTAAGTCGTTATATTAACACTACAAAAAATAAACAATTTTTAAAATATAAGGTCATTAAATCTCTCCATGGATTGAGGCACAACTCCTAGAAAGATTGCTCAGCAAAACTGTATCATACAGTGGCAAGCCCTTTAGCCTAGACACTACTTGACAATGAACATGTGCAAACTACAAAGAAGGGATAAATCCCAAATGTAAACACTACCAAACTCAAAAAACAAACTACAAAAAACTAAATAAACACAAACGCTCAGTACAGAATGTAGGAGAACAGGCCACAGCTAAAACAAGTAATTAAATGTTAAAAAAAAACTTTTTATTGTATTAAGATAAGTCCTTTCATCTTATGCTATAAGACTTCATCAGACAACATAATTAAACTAAGCTCTAGTATTTAAACCCTACAAAATCACATGATCTTTTCCACTGAAACTTTTTAAACCTTTTTAAAAAGTAAACCAAGGAAAAACAGGAATGCATTAAAATGAAGCATGACTGAAGCATATTAACTCAACTTTTTAAAATAGAAACTGTCTAGCTTCTTTAATGATGAATAATATTATAAAATTAGTACACTTAAGACTAGTTTCTCAAATTTCAATGCATGTAAAGATAACAAATAGCTTCAGGACAAGATAAAATGCAGCTATATTAAATGCATTTATGGATCATCAAAGCAATGTCTGCTGTTATTCATAAGGCAAACTTCTGTTTTAAAATGCAGTTGGTGTATAACCATATATGTTTTAAATCATAATTAAACATTAGATTTCTATTTATTTTTCTAAACTGAATTAGCTTTTTGTACACTTTCAGCAAAACTGCAGAAAATGTGTGTGACATTTTCTCTGAGAGAAAATTAACCTTTTTAAATGTACCCAAAATTCACTGCAATTCATTTGAGTTGCACTATAATGCTCCACCCACTCTCCGCCATTGTACATATTGTGTCAGCGAGCACGGACAAAACAATCAAATGGCCTTGCCAATAGTAAGTGAATTAAATGAGGAAAAACACAGAATGCAGAAGGAACTATTCAGAAACATACTATAAGTACTAAGATAGCTTCATATTAATAATCCCACCTGCTCACTAACACAGATGCCAAGAACTAAACTGTGATGTCAGAACACATTGGGAATTTCTATTTATTAAGAATGCAAACAAGTAAAAAGGCTTCCCCAATTAATGGCTAATGCTCGAGCTCCACATAAACAAAACCATCAAGAGCACAAACTGCTAAACTTTTTTAAAGTGTACCAGACTCATCTGTCAGCAAATAATATAAGATTAATGCTCACCACCAACCAACATAACTACAAATTGCACTATTAAAAATTTTACAACTTCTCTACCAGTGCTAATATAAAAGAAAGCAATCATACTCAAAATAAATATAAAGAAAGACAAACCGACTTATTTCCCTTAAACAAAATACTTAATACATGACACTACAAAGACAGCAATCACTGTAAACACCACAGAGACATGAAGCAGTACATGAATGAAAGAAATAAGACTCAGAACAAATCAGACATCCTACTACCAATGCCCAACCCATTTCAAGTACATTACAAGACTAATAAACTGTTAAACAAAATAAAACAACCCAGAAACCAACTATAACACTTCTAAAATGGAAAATGCACACAGTTAAAAGAATATTGTAACCTTTATAAGATTCCCTGTAAATGAATCATAAATGTAATACCTAAGAAGCACCACTGCAGTTAAGCAAGTAAAGCATATACCAGAAGAAAAGTTTTAAGGCTGAATTGTAAAACTTTAAATAATATAAAATTGTGAGTTTATAGTAAAAAGAGCATATAAGCCCTGCATGCAAAACCAGCACTAAGGGAAAGAATATATAAATAAAATATTAATAATATTATAATTATTTAATCTAAATATATTAGTCAAATAGTATATATACCAGAGCTAGATATAATAAACTTAAAATTATATCAAATATAAGATGAAGAATAAGCATAAATAAATGAATAAAAGAAATGAAAAAAAAAAAACAATTACCTTAGTGAAGTGTGTATTCAGGTTTCCTTTTATTGGAGAAAAGAAGGTTTAAAAGAGACATAAAAAATGCATTATGCAGAATTAGATATATAACAGCTTAACAACTAAATTGATGTTAAAATTAGTTAAATAGTCACTTTTCCTTAATTTTCTTTTTCTTCTCATTACATACATACACACAAATATGTCAAGCACGGGCATAAATGCTCTTCTACCTTGCCAATATACCAAAACAATTGTTCCTATAATACGTGTCCAGGCAGTTCTTAAATAGAGCTTGCTTTAATGTAATTTAGTAGTCTGTTCCATGCATCAGCTAATCTATCAAAAAACAAATTAGTACACTTCTCATTCCTATAAAATCTTCTACACAGGTTGTCTGATGATTCTCTCGTAGTTTTTGATAACCCAAAGCATTCCCAGAGGTAGTTATCCCTAAATGCCCTTTATACCTGAATAACATCTCCTCTTAGGTATCTGTAAGAGACTCTGTACAAGGTCAAATAATTTAGTCTTTCATAATAAATTAGATTTTCACATCCGTGGATGTCCTTGGTATATTTCTGCTGTAATCTTTCTAATTTACTTATGCTTGTCTTCTTATAGGGTTTTCGTATTGTTATTCCATATTCAAGTTTGGGTCTAATGTAACTAACAAAGAATGACTTAATCATTTTTAATTTCCTAGACTTTATAAATGTTTTTATACAAACTAAAGTTCTATAACTATCATTAACCAATTAGTTGTTATGATTACACTAACTCATAGCTGAATCTACCCATACACCCAGGTCCTTAAATGAGTCTACAGTTTCAATCACTTTTTGCTGTATTACATATTCACCTTTCAGTTTATGTCTTCCAAATCTCATATGCTTAGTTTTTGATGTATTTATAAGCATATTATTCTCCTGTGCCCAAATGGTCAATTTAGTCAAGTTATTTTGCAAGCATGCCTTATCTGTAACACTAGTAATCAGTTTACCCAATTTCAAGTTATCTACGTATAGACTGTAGAACACCTCAGATGAAAAATTTAGGTCTGAAAGATACAATCTAAACAAGTAAGGGCCTAGGTCAGAGCCCTATGGGACACCCAGACTGTAACCAAGGAATTCACCTGTCCAGTTGCTGTATGATACATGCCATGTCGAATTTGTAAGCCATGCAGCTATCCATCTTATCAAGAGCATATCACTACCTAGTTGTACAAATTTATTGATCAGCATTCTGTGTATGACCTTGTCAAATGCTGAAGTTAAATCTATATAAATTACATCACAGCACAATTTTTCATTCATAGCTGTTATTATATTGTTATAGAACATCATGTTACAGGTGTTAATAGATATGTTTTCCACATATACCTGCTGATAAATTGTTTCTAGTCTCAACTTATCCAGTCATGACAATTACTTATCCAATATTACCTTCTCCATTAATTTTCCTCAACATGAAAGTAGACTTAAGGGTCTATATGATTCTGGGTTTCTCCTACTCCCCTTTCCCTTAAAGACAGGTTTAATAAGAGCATGTCTCCAATCTTGGGGAATCTCCCCATATTTATATGACCTAGTGAATAACAGAGTGTATATATTAGATAATCAAACTTTCAAAAGGTCGACACCATATGATCAAACTTTTAAAAGTTTGAAAATCTAAATTACACAAATAACCTACCTGAATGTTTTAAGCAGGGGAGCAAGCCCCGCTGCAACCACCACATAGGAGGCTGCACCCCCACTCTTTAAATATACCAACTCCGAGATCACACTACAGTGCAGAAAAGGGAAATCTTCCCATTCTGTGCTGTATGGAAATAATCGAACTTTCAAAAAGTCGATCATATGGTATTCACCATATGACAGTCAAACTTTTGAAAGTTTGATCATCCAATATAGACCCAATACTAGATATAATAGTAGTGTAAGTTCTTGCTAAAGTGTTCTCAGATCATTGTTACTAATTCCGTCTCCTCCCTGTGCTTTTTTTGGATCCAATTTGTGCAGTTCTTTTTCTATATAATCTAATTTGATTCTAGTATCTGGGGTTATCTGGATGTCAGTAGGACAACTTATCACCCCTTTTGTGGAGTTAAACTGCTTTGCATAAGATTTTGTGACTATATCTATAAGCTGTTTTGTCAGAATAAATTTTAGAATCTGCACACAGTTTATCAGTTTGTGTGTCTTTACTCCTTCCACATCTTATGCATCTATAAAAATGGTTCCTATTATGCTAAATATTTTTGCATACATTTTCTTCAACTTTGTTTTTATCTTGTCTTACACTATGCTTAATCTGTTTATCCAGCTTGTTTATTTCAGTTTTCAAAGTTGTAGCTCTGCCTCTCTTCCATTTCTTATATATTTTTTGTCTCTAACCTTAATCAGATATCTTGTTCTTATGGAAATATATTCCACTGATGTTGTATGCCTAGATCCTGATGTTAAACATTTTTTTACTCAAACAATTTCTTTTTCAAAACTTTCCACATTCCATCTGCAAATTTTCTACTGAACACCTCACTCCGGTTAGTTTTACATAGTGACTGTTTTGCTTACATATAATATGAAATTGACCTTCTGTGCATTGGTTTAGATTTCACTTTGGCAGAATTATCTAGCAACAAATTAACCTTAATAACCCCATGATCAATGTGCATCAATGATAGTAAAACTTGACTTGAAGTTACAGTAATTTCTTTGGGAACACAAACAATATCTAGTATGTTCTGAACCTGGTAGGTTGTTTTTTTTACAATCTGAAGCAATTGCTGTTCCTAAATATACTCTGTGAATAATTTCCTTACTAATGTTGAATCGATATTATTCCAGTCTGTTTATGGTAAATTTCAGTCCCCAGCTAATATTATTCTTCCTTCCTGTGTTTCATGTAAGAAATGTATAAATTCTTCTGGGTCATCTGCCCTTGACTTTGGTGGTCTATATACTCAAACAATTGTTATGTGTTCCAAGGTTGTCTGTATTGTCACAGCTACACAGTCTATAGTATTGATGTTATCATTGAATATGTAATAATCACAGGTCTCATAACTATCTTTAATCCCTATCATAACACCTCCACCTGATTTTTTGTTAGAATGCCTGTTACAGAAAAAAAAAATTATACCCTGACAGAACTGGTTTCCAGTCATTGTTCTTTAACCATGTTTCACAAACAATAACAAGATCAATCTTGTGGGAACGTAGCAAATTTTCCAATAAAAAACTTTATTATTAATGCTCCTAGCATTAAACATCACCAGAGATGCATCAAATGTTGGTATCTGTGAACTGCTAAATTTTGACCTGGCAAAAATCCTGCCTAGTGCTGCAAAAATTCTCTTCCCTGATCTTGACAAATGCACACCATCCTGTCGGAACACGTGTGCCCAAAACTAGGCTTGGATGCTCTACACATTTCCATTTTTTAAAACAGGACATTTTTTCCATGTAGTTATTTACCCAAAAAAATCTTTTCATTCACAGTAGCCTGACTCTCCTGTCTATATGTGATTTGTAAAAAATACATCCTAACAGCCATACAAGGTATAATATCTAAGAGGGCTGTCAGTTCCCTACTAACAGTCAGAGAATTCTTACGAATTACATCATTTGTACCGACATGAATAAAAACGGATCCATACTTTTTTACATTAAGGTGTTCCAAGGCTTGTTTCATGTCTTCTATTTTTGCTTGTATATTTTATCTGCCTACAATTAGTACCAAACAGTAGCCTGCAAAATGCAAACACCCTGATGATGCTCAATGATTATAAACTGCTGCAAATAAGTGTTTATCTGCATAAGTGTCAGTAAACCTAGGTTGTAACTGCATTTTAACAAAAACACCGAAAGTACTGCAGACAGCTGCAATGCCAATGTTAAACTGTAGGGTGTGCTAACTATGACCTACTGCAAAGAAATGTCTATCTGCATAAGTGTCAGTAAACTTAGGCTATAACCACATTTAAACAAAAACACCCAATGTGTGGTAGGCAGAAATAATACCATTACTGAACTGAAGAGCATATCATACAGTCTGCAAACAGCAGTGGCAACAATGATACAACAGCCACCTATTCAGTCTGTGAAAAGGCAGGCTATGCCCAACAGATCTAAAATAAGAAAAAACAACCACGCACAAGAAATTATAAGTAGCAATCAAAGCAGTAAAACGCATATACAAAACAGCCACTGCAAAATATGTGTGACAAGTACCAACCCAGTTGTTATTTATGTTGTGGACTAAAATTCAAAAAACTGTGTGTTGAAACAATGGCTTAATGCTTCATAATATTTCAACATTTTTGGATTTAAATCACAGTTGTAATCAAAGCAATAGTGTGATAATTTCACTTACCTTTCTAATGCATGATGGGTATTTCTGCATTGTAATCAATAAATGCATGCCACTGTGAAAAATACAGCCCTGTAAACAAGATCATATGCATTTGGTTTCATAAAACAGAAAAAAGTAATCAACATACCTCTCTCCCTGTGCTGCTCCTCATGCCTGTGCATTCTCTCAATGCACAGAGCTCAGTTCCTGGTCTGATCTTCATCATCTAACAAGAGAAAAGGCAAACTATGAATGATGTATTCCTTAAATAACAGTGATATGCATTGCTCAGAACAAATTCTAGACAATTTATTTCTGAAGAATGTTAGATAATCACCATACACAATTTTCATTATTTTATACAGGTTTTAACATCTTTGAACACAGATTGGATGACATGAGATTAAAACATGCAACTATAATGTAACTCCATACTATAACCTTGAAATATACCTGCGTAGCTAATCCATCTCGACTAAACATGCATGTTTTGATTTCAGTGAAAGGACTTATGACTTCACCTAGATGGTGGATGGCCCTATTTGCTGGTCATGTAGGTAAAGAGTTTGCAAAACTTCATTCATGTCAGTACTGTGCTGAAAAACATTAACAGTAATGGAAATGATTCATTCCTCAGACAGTAGGACAGTGTCATGTATCATAGAGCTTCTGTGAACAGAACCGTGCAAGTTGCTGGACATAAGGGACACAGTAATGCATGTGTGAGTACAATGATATTCCTTGGCAAAGGTCACATCACTAAGGAAATACATACATTTTCCCCGTTCTGCATTTCAGCTGTAAGTCTACCCATCCCAGTCACTCAAAAGATGAAGATGATGGTGTTCTAGAACTGAATTAAATATTTAATGATTTAATAATTCAAGTTATCCTGGTTGATAACATAAAAAATATTCAAATAATCCTTTGTTTTCCTTTCAAACTTTTACCTGGAACATTTCTACAGTTACAAAATGAGTCATACAAAAATAAGCACTCAAGACTCATCCTTGAAGAAGGAATTTCAGATGGTCTTGACTAATATTCATGAACTATCACTGAAAATGCACAAAAATGGACAATAAATTAGACAACTTAAGGAGAGATGTACAAAACAAATGGAAAAAATACAAGAGTCTCTTAATCAGCAGAAAGTACTAAATATCCAGAATAGAAGAAGCATTAAATGATGTGGAAGGGAGATTAACTGAAAAAAAAACAACACTGAATTTTTATTAAAGTAAAATAGATGACCTAGAAAACATATTTTGGAGAAGCAATATTTGTATCTTTGGTTTGCCTGAGAAAATAGATGGGGGAAGTATGACAAAGTTTTTACCATCCTAGCTTCCTAAAATTCTTGATCTACCAGAGGCAATGTTTTATGGCATTGAGAGAGCACACAGGTTAATGATTATCACCCTTTCTAAAAAGAACTCAGCACCGAGATCTACTATTGTAAGATTTTTTTCTTCACAGGACAAGGAAGTAATACTCAAAAGAGCTTGGTCAAAATCTCCCATCAAACTAGATAAAAAATAATAACAATTGACAATGACTATTCTTCTGCAGTGATATATAAAAGGAAGTTTTTTTTTTACCTTTAATTAAAGAGCTAAACTAAAACATTAGAAGATCTGGACACTGCATTGTCTTTTCTGAAAACAAAAAAAATATTATTAATCAAGTAGAAGTCATGGACTGGAATAATAGTTCCCTGAAATGACAAACTGAAAGGAATGGATGGAAAACTAACCTAAAACCTAAAACTCACCAAAAGAAAGGATAGTCAGGTCATTGTGAATGACAATTTTTTTGGATAAACACCTACATGGAAAAAATGTCCTGTTTTAAGAAATGGAAATGTGTAGAGCATTCAAGCCTTGTTTTGGGAACACATGTTCAGACAGGATGACGTGCATTTGTCAAAAGATCAGGGAAGAGATTTTTTTGCAGCAGATATTTAGCAATACTTGACAAACACTAGGCAGGATGTTTGCCAGGTTGAAAATTTAACAGTTCACAGATAGTAACATTTGATGTATCTCTGATGGTTGTTAATGCTAGGGGCATTAATAATAACTTTTTTCTAGAATAATTTGCTATGCTCCCACAAGATTGATGTTGTTATTGTTTGTGAAACATGGTTAAAGAACAACAACTGGAAACCAGTTCTGTCAGGATATAAATGTTTTTACTGTAACAGACATTCTAACAAAAAATATAAGGTGGAGGTGTTATGATAAGGATTAAAGATAGTTATGAGACCTGTGATTATTACATATTCAATGATAATACCAATACTATAGACTGTAACTGTGACAATAAAGACAACCCTGGAACACATAACGATTGTTGGAGTATATAGACCACCAAAATCAAGTACAGATGACCTGGATTCATTCATACATTTCTTCCACAAAACTCGGGAGGGAAGAATAATATTAGCTGGGGCTTAAATTTACCAGAAACAGACTGGTATAATACTGGTTCAACAATGTTAGTAAGGAAATTATTCACAATGCATTTTCAGGAAAAACAATTGCTTCAGATTGTAAACAAAAAACTACCAAGGCACAGAACATACTAGATATTGTTTGTGTTCCTAAAGAAATTACTGTTATTTCAAGTGAAGTTTTACCACCATTGATGTGCAGTGATCATGGGGTTGTAAAGGTTAATTTGCTGCTAGATTCTGCCAAACTGAAATCTAAACCAATGCACAGATGGTTAATTACAGATTATATGTAAGCAAAACAGTCACTGTGTAAAACTAACTGGAGTAACGTTGTCAGTGGAAAAACTGGAGATGGAATGTGAAAAGTTTTGAAAGAGAAACTGTTTGAGTGAAAAAAATGAAAAAAATGTTTAACATCAGGATCTAGGCATACAACATCAGGGGTATATATTTCCGTAAGAACAAGATATCTGATTAAGGCAAGAGACAAAGAATATAAGAAATGGAAGAGAAGATGAACTACAACTTCAAAAACTGAAATAAACAAGCTGGGCAAACAGATTAAGCATAGTGTGAGACAAGATCAAGAAAAATTTGAAGATAATGTACCTTTTTATAGATACATATGATTTGGAAGGAGTAAAAACACACATTGATAAACTGTGTGCAGATTTTAAAAGTTATTCTCAGACACAACAGATTATAGATACAGTGGGTATAAAAAGTGTACACACCCCTGCTAAAATGCCAGGTGTTTGTGATATGAAAAAAATGAGACCACAATAAATAATTGCAAAACTGTTCCTACTTGTAATGTGACTTATAACCTGTACAATTCAATTGAAAAACAAACAAATTTGTTAGGGGAAAATATATAAAAAATAGAAAATATATGGTAAACTGGTTGCATAAGTGTGCACACCCTTAAATTAATACTTTGTTGAAGCACCTTTTGATTTAATTACAGCATTCAGTCTTCTTGGGTAGAAGTCTATCAGCATGGCACATCTTGATTTTGCAATATTTGCTTACTCTTCCTTGCAAAAGTGCTCCAAATTTGTCAGATTGTCAGGGCATCTCTTGTGTACAACCCTCTTCAGGTCACCCCACAGATTTTCTATTGGATTTAGGTCTAGGCTCTGGCTGGGCCATTCCAAAACTTTAATTTTCTTCTGGTGAAGCCATTTTTTTGTTGATTTTGATGTATGCGTGTGATCTTTGTCATGTTAAAAGGTGAAATTCCTCTTCATCTTCAGCTTTCTAGCAGATGCCAGAAGGTTATGGGCCAAAAGTGACTGGTATTTGGAACTGTTCATAATTCCCTCAACCTTGACTAAAGCCCCAGTTCCAGTTGAAGAAAAGCAACTCCAAAGCATGATACTGCCACTACCATACTTCACCACGGGGATGGTGTATTGGTGATGCAAAGTGTTGTTTTTGCACCAAAGGCACCTTTTGGAATTGTGGCCATAAAGTTCAATCTTGGTCTCATCAAACCATGACACATTTTCCCACATGCTTTTGGGAGACTTGATGTATTGTTTTGCAAATTTTAGCCAGGCCTGGATGTTTTTCTGTGTAAGAAAAGGCTTCCATCTTGCAACCACTCCATAGGCCAGACATATGGAGAATACAAGAGATTGGTGTCACATATAGTACACAACCAGTACTTGCCAGAAATTCCTGCAGCTCCTTCAATGTTTCGGTAGGTCTCTTGGCAGCCTTGCTGATCAGTTTTCATCTTGCCTTTTCATTAATTTTGGAGGGATGTCCAGTTCTTTGAAACATCACTGTTGTCCCATATTTTCTCCACTTTTTGATGCTGTCTTCACTGTGTTCCATGGTATATCCAATGCTGTGGAAATTTATTTGTACACTTCTCCTGACTGATACCTTTCAACAATGAGATCACTTTGATGCTTTGTAAACTCTCTGCGAACCATGGCTTTTGCTGTAGCAGTCAACTGAGTAAATGTCAGGAAAATCCTACTAGGACAGCTGAACTTTATCTGGGATTAATCAGAGTCTCTTTAATTGATGGCAGGTGTGTACCCAAGAAGACTGAATGCTGTAATTAATGCAAAAGGTATGTTAACAAAGTATTAGTTTGAGTGTGCACACTTATGCAACCTGCATATTGTACTTTTTCAATTGAATTGTACAGGTTATAGGTGACATTAAAGGTGAGAAAAGTTTTGAAATGATTTATTGTGGTCTCATTTTTTTATATCACAAAAACCTGGCATTTTAACAGGGGCGTACACAGTTTTTATATCCACTGTATATTTACAAAATCTTATGCAAAACAGTTTGGCTCTACAAAATGGGTGATACATTGTCCTAGTGACATCCAGGTAACCCCAGATACTGGAATTAAATTGGATTATATTGAAAAATAACTGCACAAACTGGATCCAAACAAAGCACAGGAAGGAGACAGAATTAGTAACAATGACCTGATAACACTTCAGCAAGAATTTATGGTACCATTATATCTATTATTCACTAGGTCATATAAATATGTGAGATCCCTCATGATTGGAAACATGCAATTATTAAACCTCTCTTTAAGGGGAAAGGTGGAGTAGGAGTAGGGAGTAGTAATAAGGGAGTCATATAGACCCTTAAGTCTACTTTCATGTTGTGGAAAAATAATGGAAAAGGTAATATTGGATAAATTATTGTCATAACTGAATAGGTTGGGACATGAAACCATATATAAGCATGCAGATGTTAAAAATAGATCTATTACCACCTGTAACATGATGTTCTATAACAATATAATAACAGGTATGAATGAAAAAATTGTGCTGTGATGTAATTTACATAGATTTAACTTCGGCATTTGGCAGGGTCATACACAAAACACTGATCAATAAATTATTACAACTAGGTATTGATGTACTCTTGATAAGATGCATAGTTATAGAACTATAGGTTGTATACAAAGATTTATAAAGTCTAGGAAATCAACACTTATGAAGTCATTGTTTGTTAGTTACATTAGACCCAAACTTTAGTATGGAATAACAATATGGAAACCCTATAAGGGAACAGGCATGAGCAAACTGGAAAGAATACAAAGGAAATATACCAAGAGCATCCATGGATGTGAAAATTTAAGTTATTATGAAAGACTAAAATATGTAAACTTGTAAAGTGTCTCTTCCAGATATCTAAGAGGAGATCTTATTCAGGTATATAGAGTATTTAGAGACAACTGCATCTGGGAATGTTTGGGTTTATCAGAATGTACTAGAGAATCATCAGACGACCTGTGTAGAAGATTCTATAGGAATGAAAAGTGTACTAATTGGCTCTCTCTGAGAGTGCAGCTGATGCATGGAGCAGAATACCAAATTACATTAAAGCAAGTACTAGTTTAGATATTTTTTAAGAACAGCCTGGAAACTTATTATGGGAACAAATGTTCTGGAATATTGGTAAGTTAAAGGGCATTAATGCCCATGCTTGAAGTATTTGTATGTACGTAAGTATGTACATACAGTGGTACATGTATTACTGTTAGTGTAACATATATTACAATATTATATGCAACAAGCTGTGGTGACTGAACATATAACAAATGTATTACTGTTGTATTCATTATACTGATGTGTGTTCAGCCAATTATTGTGCTGCCTAGCTCATATGTTTGTCATATGGCTTTCCTGTTGTCCATAATATTGTCATATCCCTTTCTCCTCATTTTAACAATGACATTTGGGTTGGGGGCTGTTTATAGAAATTATCACATCCAGACAATACAATCTCTAGATTTGAACATTCATACATTTTTACAATGCTAATGACCCTGGTAGGTGTCTCTAAGTCTATAAGGTTTTCACAAAAGAATACTGATGTTCTATTTAAAAGTAGGACATTGAGGGACAGGCATTTATAAGGTGCATCTATCCATAATGAACATGTGTCAGTCTCTGTGGAAATTTTCATCATTTTCATATTAAATTCTGCTATGCTCTTTCTGGGAATTTTCTGCATGATCGATATTTGCTTTTTGTTTCTATTGTGTTTTGCAATTAGTCTTGTTAGGACATGGGACCCATGGGCATTCCCTTATCAGACAATAACAATGAGCAAATGCCAGGCCACTGCCAGAAGTTTCCGATGTTGGTGATGATGATGATGATGATGACGACAATGATGATGGTGATGATGACAATGAAGATAAGGAAGCCAGACCTCCACTGCCTGAGCCATCATGCCTGCTGCCCAGAGGAGACAACACCAGATGCAGAACTAAGGTGATTACTGGGAGGACATCCGGGAGGTTATGACCAATGTGTTCTCTACACAGATGAAGGACATAATGGGAACATTCATTCAGGATATCACATGGGCTATGTGCAATTCTTTCAGGGAGAAAACTCATGATGTCATTTGGGAGTCTCAGCCATCAGTCGGATTCCTCAGGTCTATACATATGGTCTGTGTGCTCCACTTGTGGTATGCTGCCAACATGCTGATCACCATATAATTGATTGGACCATATATGCACTTGTGTGCATGCATACCATGTAGCTGTAATGCTTATGTGTTATTGTAGTGTGACATTTACTTCTATAACAATGTGTGCATGACACACATTAACACATTACAGTTTCCTCGCACATTTAGCTGTACATGCATTGTGGCAGTTAACCTACAGCTAGTGCTGCAAGAAGTAGTGTGTTTTACTGGGGTAAATGACCGGCAACATATGTTGTCCATAGTCCATCACTACCACTGTGGTATGGCTTGGAATTGTGTATTGCCATATCAAGTATGTGCAACAGAAGGACATGTCCTTCCCCATGTGTTTTGGATGACAATTGTTATGATGCCCCATTGTCATGATGTGGTGTTGTGTGCCCTGGGTTGGCAATACTGATGCGATGTGGGATCATGTACAGGTATATCATTCCTCTGTGCAGTCCTCCCTTTCTGACTGCATCAAACAGCAATGTAGCATTAATCTATATACGGTGTTACAGATAATTTTTTTCTTTAACAGTACATTACATCATGTTAGCTTTCTCTTGCATTTCCACATCCATTACTTATTCAGATAATTTTACACCTTCCACAAATAGTTGTTCTCATTAACCGAGTGTACATGTGTGTACAAACAGTCAGATCCGTAGAGACACACAATTGTACTTTGACGTATGAGCATTGACTGACTTACTGCTGATGTGCTGTCATGATGCTCACAGGGGCATCCTCTGCTCAGTAATGAGCAGGGTGGGTGACATACACCTGCATTTGTTTAGTTTACATTTGCATGATAGCATATCTGTATGTGCTAGAAATTCTTAGCTTGCTTACCTATGCATGTTAATGTTATATGATTGCACATTACTGTGCATGTGTGTTTTATATATATGGCAAGTACTTTGGACATCAGCAATCATTCTGCCCATGTAACATACATTTTCCATTTAGTAAAATCTATTATGGATTGGCTTCTACAACACCATATGTGCTATACACATGCAGTTGCACTTTGTCAGCTTATCTTGCCCTGTTTTTTCCTGATGTGGACCCAAGTTGTGTGCCTCCCTTCCACCAGCATTTCCTTTATTGCAGTTGCTGACCATTGCCATGTATTAGTTTTGACAAGGTGAAAACGTGCAAATGTATGGCCACTTTACAATGCAAGACATTTGCACAAAATTCACTGGATACTGCTTGCAATATGTCCTTGTTCTCATTATACTTGTGTGTTAAACCATATACTTTGTTGACATCCATGTGCACATTCTTCTATATTTATTAAGCTGTAGTGTTGAATTTTAGTAAATATCCTTACATGTCATTGTGTGTGTATGTGTATTGACCTTGATTTCACATATGTTCCATTTAGGCCATTGAGAGTCACACATATACATCTACACCTGTGTGTTGCCATTGACAGGGGATATGTGTGCAACATATATGCATTCCATTATTCATTTGTTTGGGCTGTGTACACCTGCTTGTATATATAGCAGCCATTTTGTTGCTATTTTCAGCAGTACTTCTGTTTGACACTGTGCTTATTTGTTTGCATTTCACATGCATGATCATATGCTTGGTTCTGTCCTGCATTGAAGTTATCTAGCATTTTTAGACCTTCATTTGTTCATCTTTGGTGTTGCTTGGCTTACACTTGCACTGCAGACGGACTACTTGGATTTGTGTTTATTTATCCAATTTGTATTGTGATCCAAATTTATTATTCTCCAACATACATCTAGCATTTGTCATACACATCCACGTAAAACTGCCACACAGTTTGCAGCATATTATATTATAGCACATAGGTAGATATGTTTTTCTGCATTTCACTATAGCTGATATGCATCCCCAATCTGACAACTTTCCATTGCCTATGTTGTGCATTGTGCTGCATGTGCAAGTTACCTGTCCTCACTGTTTTTTTCTAGCCTTTGTCTGTCTTGTGTTGTACTATTTGTTCTATGGGTATACCTGCTGTAATGCCCTTCTCCTCCTCCTCTTTCCCCATGCTTATCTTTCCTTCTATTCTTAAAAAAAGGGGGGTCTATTCCCACCAAAAAATGTTCATCCCCCTCTGACTTCCTCTCAGATTTTCCTGTTGCAACATTCATGTTGTGTGACTCTCTTCTTCACCCATGCCCCACATCTTCTTTTCTAGGCCCCACTTTCCTTGGGTGTGTGCATTGCTTGTGTTCTGTACACTAGTCCTGAACCCACTGTTAACAAATGTTAGCTGTGGTGATGTGGCCTTGATTGCCCTTTGCCTGAATTCATTTTTTATTAGAAATTTTAATAGATTCCATTAGAATCAAGTGCAAGCAGGCATATTTTATTAGTACATCTTACGGATATATCCACAGCTGTCTCTGAACTTATTGCAAAGGTTGCAGATGATATATATTACAAATGGCACTGGAGCTTTGAAGCAAGTATTTTTTGTTAGTGAATGAATTATAAAAATATCCATAGTTGGTAGTAATATTTCTGGACACATTTCTGAAAATATGTATTAAGGATGCCATGCAGCTTAAATAGGCATAGTAGACATTCTTTTCTTTCTTTTTGTATCATAACAGAGTCAGTTACATTCCATAGCTGTTTTTAACCTTACTGTATGGATTCTGTTTATATATATATATATATATATATATATATATATATATATATATATATATACGTATATATGTCTGCATAACCATCATGATGCTTGAATTGTGATACTTTTTCCCTGACTTTGTTAATGTACAATGGGCTATGACACCCATTTCTCATTACTTACGGATTACTTGCAGATTTGCTTAATCCATCATTGCTACTGTGATGCTCCATTGTGTGCTGAGCTGCTATGAGTGTCTTGTGGTACATTTACATATTACAACATTTTCTTCAAGTTTAGTGCTGACATCAACATAATGTGCTGGAATCTGTGACTTTACATAATCTTGCCAGAAGTCTTCAACTCTGAAGTATGTTTTGGACATTTGAATGCACATTCACTTTAGAAACTGTGGTTTATTTGAAGATGCATAATGTATTTTATTATATTTTATTTTACATTTGTTAACAGGGAAAGTTCGACTGGACAAAGGTCCTTTTTCAGTGGAGGTCTGGGGAGAAAAGTTCCAAGTAAATGAAAAGTTAATACAATTACATACAAATTTGAAACATTTCCATGAGAGGAAAAACGCAAAAAAAAACAAAAAAAAACAGAAGAAAAAGTACATAATGCAAAGCAATGATTAAAGTTTTCAATAAATTCATTAATTTCCATTCGGATTACAGATATAATTGTTTCCAGTCAGAATGTTACAAATGACAAGTACTAGAGTTCAACAATGGTGTGACAGTTGTATTTAGTTTTATAACCAAGGAGACAGAGAAAGAGTGTGTTTTCTAAAGTGTTTTGGGCAGTTGTTGTTTAACCAGGGGTATTACATGAGCACAGCTAAGATTTGAGTAGATGTGCTTTGTGTAATTTTTTTAACGTGGAGTGGATTAGTAGTATTAGTTATATCAGTAGGGACTTTATTCCAGATTTTGGCTATGTAGCTTGATTAGAGGGATTCCGCAGCAGAATTACTGACTTTAATTGTAGTCAGGAGGGTTTTATGTTTTGAATGCAGATCTCGGTCAGGGGAGTATGGAAGTAGGAGATTTTGGAAGGGATCTTATCTAAGCAGTTTAGAATTTTAGGGGGTGTGAAGATATGGTTGTAGAGTAGAAGTTGTGTAAGCTAAGCCAGTTAAGTTTCTTAAGTGCTGTGCAGTGGTGTGATCTAGTTGGGGAGTCTGCGGCAAACTGGGCAATTTTGTTATAGCATGCTTGTAGTTTAGCTAAGTCAGTTTTCTTTAGGTTGGTGAGAACTGGTGATGCATAGAGCAGAGTTGAGATGAAGTGACTTTGAGCAATAGTTAACTTTTGTATTTCAATGAGGTATTGTTTGCTTTTATAAAGGATACCTAGCTTTTTGTGTACTTTTTTATTGTTTGAGCAATATGAATATCGAATCTTAAGTTACTATCTAAGACTACTGTGAAGCCCCTGCACTGGCCCAGTAATCAAGGAACCTCAATCCTCACCACTGGCAACAGTGGAGAATGTACACACTGGGAAGATGGCAAGCACACACACAGTAAAGTCCAGTTTCCCTTAGGAGCACACAGATACCACAGTCAGTCTGGGGCTAGTTTCTCCCTCTTTCTCCAGATTCCCAATAAGACTCCCCACAGGTGCAGTTATAGAGCTGAGTCCTAGGCCAAGGTTCCAAGCCAACTCCTCCAACACTCTCTCTGTCCAACCAGTGCTTCGTGTACCTGCCCAAGTAACTGACACACACACACTCTTGAAGATTTGTTATACACACACACACACACACACACACACACGCACACACACACACACACACACACACACACACACACACACACACACACACACACACACACACACACACACACACACACCTGGGAAAGGCTGGCACAGGTTTACTACCTATGCCCCCTTCTGCCTAGACTATAAGGTAGTTATCACTGCCACCAAATCCCCTTATCAGCTACTTTAAGGCCCTTAACAAAAGGTGTCCAGTCTTACTGTGTAATGTTACTATTAATCCAAATGGTAGTTTGACCAAGAGCAAGACTATTAGGAGGGGCCTGCACAGTGTCACTAAATAAATATGCAAGTACTCTCAGAGCTTAAATATGTCTCACAAATATCAGTCACAAAGATAGGCTGAAATATATTTAATAATAAATAATTAAAGAACAAGACAATACTAAATATGTCTTGACATTAGAGTTCAAAATCACAGGAAATATTTAAAACAACATTGCAGGACAGTATAAATAAATACAGAAAACATCTAAACTAATCTTTACTATATTTCTTACTGAATCTAAAAGAATTTACGGTACCCTAGTTAAGTTACTTACAACAAGGCAAGACAGATGGGGTGAGTGGATGTTTCCAGTGGATGCTGCCAGATCAAAGACAAAATACAAAATGCACAGCCACTCTCTCAGAGAGTTCTTAAATTAATATCAGATATTACTGCTGGGATACTTGAAGCATGACATCACTTTTTGTCACCTGACTTTAGTTCCCACGCTAAACTCCCATTGTCAGAAACTACCAGTATTTAGCATCTCCCTGTAAAAAATACATAGCCCTCAGATCGGTGCAGCTGCTAGAAGACATAGAACAATAAAACACTTACAAGACAATGCAGAAGGCTTCCTAGTTTTAGACATACTGTATCCTTGCTGGATTGAAACTAAATTTTATGGTGCAGTTATAAAACAATTTAATTTCAACAATTTTTCTGAAGTTTTGCAAGGTAACCGTCTATGTTCCAGTTTTCACTGTTTATGTACATTTACAAAATTATAATAGTGTATACACATTTCTGTTTTTTTCCAGTAGGGTACACTGTGGATACATCTTTAAGCTCAGTAATTTACACACACTTCTGTACCAACAGTTTGATGGACACATAACATACAATGTAATACGTTGGTAACACAAGCATATGACTCATGTTGATATTCACAAATGACATATAATTACTTACAAAATTCCAGCAAGCTGAGCTGGCAATATTTTCTTTTGTGATACCCCCCCCCCCAAGACTCAAGCTATTTTTTTCTAGTGATCCTTGGGAAACTCTGCTTGAGAGGGTTGAGCCTGTCTGGGAATACTTTACCCCATTCCCTGTCTTGAGATCCCATCTGCATTGGCATTGCTAAACCCACTGCAGTGCTGCAGTGTTATATCATATGGCTGCAAACATTGGCTACACCTTAGTAACTTGGCATTTTGCTGGCTGGCTTGGTGTAGCCATGTTAAGGGATTGTGGGCTGTAACTACAGTGAATTTCCTTCCATACAGATAAGGCTGAAGTTTCTGCAGTGCTCACACTATGGTTAGACATTCCTTTTCTATAGCTGCATAGCATTTTTCCCTGGGTTGGAGCCTATGGCTGATATATACCACTGGGTGCTCTTCTTCCTCTGAGGAAACCTGGCTGGGTACAGCCCCCACCTCATGCTTTGAAGCATACGCCTGCACAACAATTTCCTTGCTGTAATCTGGACTGGCTAACACAGGAGGTCCTCCCAAAGCTCCTTTAAGCTTCTGGTATGTCTGCTCACATGCTGGGTCCACACTACCTTGTATGGCCTGTTTTCCTTGTCAGGTCTGTGAGGGGAGCAGCTATGGTACTATAATTAGGGACAAAATTTCTGTTGTTTCCCTGCTGTCCCTAAGAATGCCCTCACCTGCTTTTTGGTAACAGGCAGACCATGCCTGACTGGCTTCCACTTTGGCAGGTTCTGGCCTGATCTTACCACTCCCCACTCTATGTCCCAGGTAGGAAACCTCTACCATATCTACCTGACGCTTAATGGTTAACCCTGCCTATTTGTAGTCTGCTCAGCACCTCCCTGACATGCTGAAGGTGGTCTTCCCAGGAATGGCTGTAGATGGCAATATCATCCAGGGCAAAATCTTCTACTCCTGCTAGGATATGATCTACCAGCATCTGGAAAGTCGCTGAGGCATTTTTCATCACAAAGGGTATCTTTGTGAACTCATACAAGCCAAAAAGAGCCACAAAGGCTGACCGCTCTCTAGCGCTGGGAGTCATCTGCCAGTAACCCTTGGTAAGATCAATAGTGGTAAGATTCTTAGCCCCACCCAGCTATTCTAGGGCTTCATCTGCCCTAAGTATGGGGTAAGCATCTGACTCTGTGTGACAATTTAATTTCCTGTAGTCCTCACAGAACCTGGTGCTGCCATCCTTGTTTGGTATGAGCACCACTGGGGAGGCCCAGGGACTGCTGGATTCCTGTATTACTCCTAGTTCCAACATTTCCTGTATCTCCTCCCTCAGAGTCTGCTTGACTCTCTCAGGAACCCTGTAAGGGGCCTGCTTAATAGGCCTTTGGGGTCTTGTATTAACACGGTGCTGCACCAGGTGGGTGCACCCTGGTTTCTCAGTGAACATGTCCCCAAATTCCTGTAACACCGCTTGAATTTCTCAAACCTGGGTAGGGGTTGCAGTACCTGTAGTACCCTGTTATATCTCTGGAAATCTCTGGAAATCTCTGGAAATCTCAGGCCAATAAAAGTTCTGCATAATATATATTTTGTAATTTGTATGTTTTATGCCCATATGACCTGCAAAGGGAATATCATGGGCTATGGCTAGAAGTACCAAATAGTAGGCACTGGGCACTACCAACTGCTGTATTCTCTCACCCTCTAGACCTCCCTTAGGGGTCCACTCTCTATACAGTAACCTTTTGTCCCACTATACAAATTCCCATTTTCCTTGACAATCTGGTCTGTCACTAGCTACCTCCCTCAGGCCTTGTAATGTAGGGTCTGAGGGCTGAGTTTGTCTCAACTCTCTCTTTATAACTCTTCCTAGCTCCCCTTCCACAGGAAGTCTAGTATTCTCTGACATCAGTGTCTCACTGTCAGCCGGGGTACTACCACCACTGCCCTTGCAGTCACTCTGTCCAAGGGAACATCAGTATCCACAAGCAGTTATGGCTCCCCTTCAATCTCACTGCTACAGGGTAGCTCCCTCTCTGAAGTAACCACCACACCAGTCCTGGCTTCAAGAATGCGGTCTATCTGGATCTCCCCCAGGCTACCAGACCCACATGCTTGTCCCCAAGCCTGACTGTGTAGCACTGCATGCACACAAGGTACTGCATTATCAAAATCATTCCATATCAGGACATCTGTAGGCATATCCTCAAATGCACCTATTTGCTGGCTTCATTTTCCACCCTCCCAGTAAAGGCAAACCCTAGCCAAAGATATTTGGAATGGGGTCACTCCTAAAGCTCTGACTGTAGTAGACTACCCAGGCAAGTAGTGCTCCTCTTTAACCATTGCAGGCTTCACAATGGTTAGGTCAGAGGCTGGGTCTCTCTTAGCAGTGGCCTCTTTCCCATTTACTATGATAGGATATAACCTCTTGTGGTAGTTTGCTACCCTTGATGTCTCGAGGCAACTTACTGCTGGCATTCTGTCAGTCCCACTTACTGGCTCTCTCACCTTTTGTTCCCCACCCTGGCTTCATGGCCAGCTATATGCTACATTGCCCTACTAGTTGCATTTGAAACATTTAACCCTTGCTCCTGGATGTATACCTGAACTAGTGGCTTCTCCTGCTACTGGTAGACTCTGTTGGGATGGTCTAGGCTGCCCACCATGGATTCCCTTAGACCCAGGAGCAGCACTTGGTATTTCTTTCCTTTGCAGTGATGCCCTGCTTGCTAGGAATAGGTCTCCCTTTTTCCCAACTCATCTGCTGTGTTACATTCTCTATCTGCTAACCAGAGACTCATGTCCTCAGCTAAAGTGCTAAGGGCTAGTTCCCTCACCAAAAGGTCTGCTAGCCCTTCAAAAGTGGTGACCTGACACTCACTCACCCACCTGTGAAATTAAGTGCTTAGTTCAGCAATATATCCACAAACATTCATCTGCTTTGCATCTATGCTCATGAAACGTTTTCCTATAAGCTTCAGGTGTTAACTTAAAATACTCTAAAAGATCATTTTAACAGCATTATAATTTAAGCAATCAGTATCAGACAATTTAGAAATAGCAGTTACAGCTTTACCATGGAGTAAGGTGGTCAGGAACCGTACCCAGAGCCCTTGCTCAACATTATACTGTTTGCATACCCTCCCAAGCATATGAATAAAACTGTCAAAGTTATCTCCCTCTGTAAATTGTGGAAGAAGTTACTGACCTTTGTGTCTTCTGGGGTTCAGTTGCTTCATTCCCCATTACCTCCATGACCCTGGCGAAGAGTCAGCATCTCCTTCTCATGTTGTCTCTGACGCTCTTTCTCCTCAGCTTCCAGACATCACAGTTTCTCATTTTCCTCAGACTCCAGATATCTCAGTCTCTCTGCTGCTTCTATTTCCAAATGTTTGGCCTCCAGTTCAAGTCTCTTTAACACCAGATGGATTTCTAGGTCCTCTGTGAAAAGGATGAACTGTCCATTTTCTGAGAGATGTACATCTCCGAGGCCAGTCTGATTGTCCTCCTGATTACTGATCTGTGATGCAGCTGTGCCCAAGGCTGCAATCATTTCTGCTTTAGTCAGGTTGACATGCATGAGTCCTTTAGCCTGGCAAATCTCAGCCAATTGGCTCCTTGTCAGCTTGACATACTCCTCTGCTGGGAACCTTGCTTGCTCTCTGACTAACTAAGCTAACAAATAAAAGTAAAACAATTGTGATATGAAACTCTGAATGTTCACTGTGTGGCTGATTGAGATTACAAACTCCTTCCTTAGTGACTACTATTTACAGGCTACAGAAATTCAATATCCACACCACTGAATCCTAATATGTGGATATTGAATCCCTGCAGCCTGGATAGCCCACCACTGCCAATCAATTAAAATGTGATGTGGATATTCCACCACTGCCAACCAATTAATATATGATGCATCAACAGTGGCCTAGTTATCACAGAGCCTCAATCCTCACCACTAGCAACAATGGGGAATGTACACACTGGTTGGATGTCAAGTACACTCACAGTAAAGTGCAATTTCCCTTAAGAGCACACAGAGACCTCAGTCAGTCTGGGGCTGATTTCTCCATCTTTCTCCAGATCCCCAGTAAGACTCCCCACTGGCACAGCTATAGAGCTGAGTCCTTAGCCAGGATTCCAAGCCAAGTCCTTCAACACTCTCTCTGTCCAACCAGTGCTTCATGTCCCTGCTCAAGTCACACACACTCTTGCAGATTTGTTTTATACACACACACACACACACGCACACACACACACACACACACACACACACACACACACACACACACACACACACACACACACACACACACACACACACACCCACACACACCCACACACACACACACACACACACACACACACACACACACACACACACACACACACACACACACACCTGGAAAAGGCTGGCTATGTCCCCTTACGCCCAGACTATAAGGAAGTTATCACTGCCACCAGAACCCATTATCAGCTGCTTAAAGGCCCTTAACAAAAAGTGTTCAATCTTACTGTGCAATGTTACCATTAATCCAAATGGTAGTTTGACCAACAGCAAGGCTATTAGGTGTGTCTTGCACAATGTCACCAAATAAATATGCAAGTACTCTCAGAGTTTAAATATGTTTCACAAATATCAGTCACAAAGATAGATTTAAATATATTTAATAATAAAAAAGAACAAGACAATACTAAATATGTCTTCACATTGACATCAGAGTTCAAAATCACAGGAAATATTTAAAACAACTAAACTTTAGTATATTCCTTACTGACTCTAAAAGAATTTACGGTAGCCTAGTTAACTTACTTACAGCAAGGGAAGACAGATGTGGTGAGTGGATGTTTCCAGCGGATGCTGCCAGTTCAAAGACAAAATACAAAATACACAGTCACTCTCTCATAGAGTTTTTAAATTAATATCAAATATTATGGTTGGGATATGTGCAGCATGACATCACTTTTTGTCACCTGAATTTAGTTTCCAAGCTAAATCTCCATTGTCAGAAACTACCAGCATTTAAAATCTCCCTGTGAAAAATATATAGCCCTCAGATCTTTGCAGGGGCTAGAAGACATAGAACAATAAAATACTTACAAGACAATGCAGAAGGATCCCTAGTTTTAGATATCCTGTCTCCTTGCTGCATTGAAACAAACTTTTATGGCACAGTTATAAAACAATTTAATTTCAACCATTTTTCTGAAGTTTTGCAAGTTAACCTTCTATGTCCCAGTTTCCACTGTTTATATACATTTACACAATTACAATAGTGTATACACATTTCTGTTCTTTTCCAGTAGGGTACAATATGGATACATCTTTAAGCTCAGTACTTTACACACAGTTCTGTACCAGCAGTTTGATATACACATAACATACAGTTCTAATGCAGTGGTAACAGAAACATATGAATCATGTTGATATTCACAAATGACATAATTATTTACAAAATTGCAGTGAGCTGGGTTGGCAGTATTTTCTTTTGTGTCAACTACTCCCAGACGTTTGGTGTGAGTAACAGATGAGATGATAGTGTTGTTGGAGGATATAATATTGAAGTTAGGGGGGTGACAGAGTATGCTTTGTAGGTTGGAATATCATTAGTTGAGTTTTGTTAGGGTTTCAGATTAGTTGGGAATTAGACAGCCATGACTCCATTTTTGAAAAAGTGTCTTGTGTTATTTGTAGTTGTTGAGGAGAGGAAGCTGCATATCAGAGGGGAATCATCAGTGTACTGTATGACAGTGACATGCAGAGTTACAGTGTGTAGTTTGTTAGTAAACATTGAGAATAGTAGAGGATCCATGATAGATCCTTGAGGTACCCCAAATATAACAGGCAGGAGAGAGAGGAGGTCTTGCTGCCATTGCATGGTTTATTGACGGCTAGTTAGGAAGTCTTGGAACCATGCAATGGTAGCAGGACTTAGATTTAGTTCAATTAGTGCATCAATCAGTTTGTGAAACCATGCCAAAAGCCTTTGAGAGGTCAAGGAATATAGCTGAGACAAATTTATCATTATTTCTGTGAACATTAACAGTATTATTAAAGGATAGAAGAGCTGTGGTAGTGCTATGGCAAGGACAGAAACCATGTTGAGTGTTAGTCAGTAATTTGTTAGTAAATAGTGCATGATTTGTTATGTATACATTTATTTTTTATTTTATTTTATTTTACATTTGTTGACCAGGAATAGTCTGACTGAGCTATGAAATGGCCCTTTTTCAGTGAAGGCCCGGGGAAAAAGCTCCAGAAACATTATACAATAGCAAGTAAAAACAATTATAGAGGCAATTACAGTTTTGCTGATATATGCAACATTATACAAGTTATAATTATTTAAAAGCAAAACATCAGCACTGTAGGTAATGTGAGACAAATGGACAAACAGACATATTTGCACAGCCTTCTAACATATTCATACAGCCATGCAGTGTTAGTTCCATTTAAATATTAGTTAGTTTTAGGAAGTGAAGAAGAGGGGAGGTATGTAGGAGTTAGGCTAAGGGATATGAAAGGAAGTTAGTCAAAGACTGATGTGCAAGGACAGAGGAGGAAGAATGTGGACAAATAGTGAGTAATTTTATATATGGGGAGATAGATTATGGGGGATGAGTACAGTGGCACATCTTTCAAGAATTTTAGACAGGGGAAATGGTATGGCAATTGGGCAATAATTAGACAATTCTGTTGATGTACCTCCTTTATGTAGTGGAATAATATGGGACGTTTTTCATAAAGTAGGAATCTGATGTTCAGATATTGATCTATTAATAAGTATGGATACAGGGTAAGCGATGATGTCTGCAGCAACTCTAAGGAATTCTGCAGGTAGCTGATTGGCTGCCACGGTGGTAGTTTTTTAAGTGTTTTTTATTCAAGTCTGTTGAGATGGGTTGAAAAGAGAACCCATTGTTATTATTTTTCAGTGTGGGTGGTGTTAGTTATATGATAGGGATAGAATAGTTTCTGTGAAGTATTTACTAAACTGAATGGCTATGTTGTCAGTTTTGGAGGAAGTGGTGAGAGGGGGTGTGCTAGCATTGCCTGGTAGGAGGATCTTATTAAGTGCTGACCAGAGTGTGCATAATACTCTGCTTCAACCGCTGAGGATTTTATTGCATATAAACTGTATATTTAAGCAGAGATGTAAAGCATATGCATAATGAACTACTAAAAACCACCTTTCTGGTTCTTGAATTTTCAAACAAAAAGTAGCAATGTGCAGTATTTTCTTAATAAAAAAATAATAATTTAAAGTCGAATTGTATAATATCATAGTTAGTGAAGCATTAAGGATAGTTGGATTTGCAGTTTTGTTTTTAATATAAAATTCTGTAAAATTAATATTTATGAATATAGAAAATAAAAGCAAAGTATATGAAATAAAGCAACCAGATTCCGTGAGTCTAAATAGTAATGCACAAGATTCCTGCTATATGCTCACTGTTCTAGTCCCCAAAAGTAATCCATCTCATTGAAACAATCAGCATAAGGATGACAGCTGAATTCCATAATCATGGTTCAAGTTCCTATACAGTTCAGTAAAGACAGAGCTCAATAATGTAATTCAGAAACAGCTTGTGACAGATTCCTGAGATTTCAGCGTAACAATATGGAGTGTGTCCATCATAGCACAATGCTGTTCAAACAGTAAATCCTAGATGTACCCACCGATATAACAATATATCATGACTGAGGTATACTTTACATTACCGGCACTATGCCGAAGCTACAAGTACAGTGACCACACATTATGGCAGGTAGAGATAATGAAATTCAAAAAAATTCCATGCAAGAAAATTGCCTCATTTCACAGTAAATTCCAGATATGCCCCCTGTGTGACATCATCCTATAGGTATAGTATGGTCTATGCCACCAGGTGCTATGCTAAAACCCCATTTTCATTGTATAAACACCACATTTCTCAACCATACCAAATTCTTTGGTATTTACTGTTTTTTGAGGGGAAAATAATGGTGTACCATGAATTATCAAGTGGCCCCTTTAATTCCCGATTTTTTCTTTTGATTGTTATTTTTTTTTTTTTGTTTTATGACATTAAATTTATGGCTGATGTCACCACACATCACCAGCCTACAGGGGCATGTGTGCTGACATCAGCTATTGCCTGTTGGACTCGGTCAGGAATTTATTTTGAAATATTTTGGAGGGAAATAGGTAATATAACAGCAATGGCAGCTGTGCATAATTAAAGTTTTGCAGAGTCCCCCCACATGTCCACAGGTAAGGATGAGAAATGGGCTCAACCTCCAGGCAAGAAGAATGTAATCTGATATCCATACTAACAGACCCATAACGCTGCTTAGTGGCATAGCTTTTAACTGTTTATCTGATATGGAACACTAGTCAGAATTGAACTGTGTGTATGTATTTTATCTGTTGTAAGTCCATTCAAGCTAGTTTGCTCTATTTTATCTGCTGTGCTATAAGTCCATTCAATCTATGAACTGTGTGTGTGTGTGTGTGTGTGTGTGTGTGTGTGTGTGTGTGTGTGTGTGTGTGTGTGTGTGTGTGTGTGTGTCTGAATTTCCTACCCATACCACCACTTCTGATTCAATCTTTGAAATGTGTGGCTCATACTTTTGGTCTGCTCATCTTAAAATTTGTGGTTTTATAGCAAATTACTGAGAACTGAATTCACTAAATAATGATACCCATTTAAGTTTCAGTCTTCCTATCTTTCAGGAAATGCATGGTAATTTGGTAACACAAAACATTTTATTCTAGCAACTTTCCAAGATTATACAAGCAATGTTTAAAATGTGTCCATAGTTACTGGGCTTTTGTCCCCCACAATAAAATTTGGCTTTTTCCAGAGTTCTTGTGCTACAAAGTTGAGAGATACAGTTGCGTGCTGATAAGATTTTACAAGGAGCTGAGCTTCAGGGGAAGAGAAGTTTAGTGCTGCTTACGCCAACGCTGCTTGCATTGTCAGTAGCACATCAGTTAGTATACTTGCTTTTGATGCAGAAGGCACTGGGTTGTAAACCCACAGTATGTAGATGGATTACTGTACTTTTTAGGCGGTGGATGCTGCAGTCCTGAGAATGTCCTCCTTTGAAGGAGATACCTAGGAACTACGAACAAGTACGATGCAAGTTTGAGTGGAATTAATTCATCATGATCAACTGCATGGGGTCTGCTGTTGCTTGTCAGCTTTCAACATCTCTCTCTATTCAGTGCAGTTAATTTTAATTTTATATATTTTATAAAAGGCAATTGTATTTTAGTTTTATACAAGTTCAATGTTTGATACATGTTCAAATGTTGAAATAAAATACTGTTCTGGTTATATTTTGTGTTTAATATTTTGTCTGTTCTTCAATTTGTGTTTGAATGATGGTATCCCACAATTCCATTGGAGTGGGTGAGGCTGGATAATTATATATGCAAATTTTGCATTAATTAGTGTACAGAGTTTTGGCCAGCTGTACCTACTTTTCTTGAGGCTTTGTCCAGATTTTTGATATTTCCAGGTTGAAAGGTATGATATACACTACACCAGGTACAGGGATGAAATGCAGGGAAACTCCATGCAAGTGAATCTCTTAGCCACATCCTGCCCAAGCCAAACACTGGTGAACCTGATCTATAACTATTGAATTCCTTCAAGGTTGTTCTGCAGTCATTTAGCTGGTCCACGTAATGCTGGCTCCACAGTGCTTGACTGTATGTCAGCTGTAACAGCCCATGCAAAACAAGAAAATCTCTGCCATCCATCTGTTGTTACAGCTACAAACACAGTGAAAACATACAATGTGGTAAGTGTATTTCAGACATATTAAAAATATGAAGTTAAATCTATCCATGTGTATGTAGGGGATGATACATATAGAATGCTACTAATATTGCTTGCAATTCTGGGCCACCCACCATAATCGACTCTCACACAGCAGTAGAGTTAGCACCTGTCCCTCTTTGCGAGGGACAGTCCCTCTTTGGGCAGTTGTGTTCTGTGAGGGACAGTCCCTCTTTGGGCAGTTGTGTCCTGCTGAAAAAAACTAAAAAATGGCAAATGTCCTGAGATTCAAGAACAAAAAATAGTTCCTAGGTTTTCTTTAATAGTTGCATAAATCAGTTATTTTGTATTTGAAACACCTAAATGCTATAAGAAATAGTATAAGAAACTTAAATACTACACAAATAAGTTTTTATTTTGGCAAAAAGTGAAGTTATGTCCTTTACATTGGCAGTGGGTATGTTTTGTACTGCAAAATTTCACATTTCTACAAAAAATGTCCCAATTTGGGCATTTGAAAAGGTGGCAACTCTACCCAGCAGTATAGCTCTTTATGTACACTGATAAAGTAACATTGACGTTTTTTGTTTGCTTGAGCAAGTGAAATGTGTTGGATTTTTTCATTACCAAAAAATGATAGATAGATAGATAGATAGATAGATAGATAGATAGATAGATAGATAGATAGATAGATAGATAAAGTAAATAAATAAATACACCCATAATGTTTCTATAGAAACAAACACTTGACAGGATGATAGGATATTCCTATCTTCACTATAATTTCAACTTTGTCTTCTTTTTCTGGTTGGAGTCACCACAGTGGAACTGTAGTCTACTAATGATTGGCAGCAGAGTTTTACAGTGCCAAGATGCCAGCTTGACACCCAACCTTCAACAAAGGCATACCCTAGGCATGTCTTTCGAACACCACTCAACTGCGGGGAGGACATGCAGACTCCACACAGAAGGTACTCCAGCTGAGAATCGAACAGGAGAACCTCTTGCTGTGAGGTGACAACGCTACTGCTGCACCACCAACGGCTACTTCATTGTAATTTCAACACCGCCACTTAAATTGTGGACCTTATGTGAGATCCCCTGTTACAGAAATGCAGAGTGCTAAAGGGTTTCATATTTATAATTATGACTGAAAAAGAAACATTATTAGAGTTAGATTTGTTAGACCCTTTCAGAAGTTATATCAGTGTTAACAATACATAAAATTTAAAGTTCCACTTCTGATCTGAAAAGAAGCAGAAAAATTGTTTGGTCACTAAAACAGCCAGTTAACAGCATAATAGCCAAACATAAGATGAAATAAGAGATTTTAAACAAAGCATAGTGTGTATGTAGGTAGTGCACTGGTGCAGTGAGAATCCTTGTTGCCTCACAGGAAGATGCTCTCTGGTTTATGTCTTGTTCAAGGTGCCTTCAGTGCAGAATCTGCATGTCCTCCCTGTGTCCATGTGGATTTTCTTAGGGTGGTCCTTTTTCCTCCTACTCTCAAAGACATGCTGTAAGATTGATTGGTATTCTCCAAACTGCCCACAGCATGCATGCAGTGTTTGAGTGAAAATAATATGTTGAGGAGCTGTTTCTTATAGTGCATGGTTCGATTCCCTCAGCCACCATTTGCTTATCACTTAAGCAGATATACTGCTGAGAAGGCTCTGAAAAGGATCATGTGGATCAGTGCTTTACCCAGGTAACACAGATAGACAGGCAGATAGCCTTGTGCCACATAGCAGACAAGATAGGTTCTGGCATCCCTGCAGCCATGTAAATGATAAAGTATATTACTAAAAAGTGGATGATTGGATGGAATTTTGTATTTGGCACAGATCCTGACTTTCTTTCAGGTAGTTTAATACTACATAATACCAGGATTTCTTTAAAGTCAGGTGTGGAGGTGCAGAGCCCCAGCAGAAAAAAAATAGCTATTGTAATAATGTTGTTTCTCATGTTAAATTAAAAGTAATCATGGGAAATAAGAGATAAATGGTTTGTCATCATAATGCAGACATAACAAAAGTGGGCATCATATTCATACAACTATTGCAGAGGGGGCAGTAGGATTGATACCAGACAACAAAATACTGCCACATGAATCATAAGAAGAAGAATGAAAATCTGATATACTGGAATTGTCTATATCATAAAAGCCATCAGGAAGCAACGGCATCTGGAGTTCATAAAACATCAGAATTACATTGCATGTTTCAGTGTGTTGAGGTAACCATGCTGCAAGCATATATGATGCCGAGACAGAGTAATAAGGCAAATGTTGGTGTCAGGGAAAAGAATGTAAAGCATTTATGTCATCAATTTGTTTAAATAATTGAACACTTATAGGTTTAATACAAACAGTGAGCAATGCAGAGCATACAAAGATAATTTAGCAGTTACTGAGAAGTATGACACGTGTTATAAAGATGGTAGATGACATTGAATTTTATTCAGTGACTTTCTTGAGCCAATGCATAAATTCCTGTGCTTCAGAAATTCCTAAACCTTTTTACTAGGATCCCAGAAGCATAACAAACAAATAATACAGCATCAAGATTCAAACAGTCTACATTTCATCATTTCATGGGAAAAAAAACAACAAAAACACTTAAGCAAGATATGGCTGCTAGCAACACTCACATGTGTGAAATTCCACTTAGAGCTCAAACAAGTATAAGTTGGTTATGCCTTAAAAATGTGCCTGACTATATCATTTTATACATACAGATCACGAGTTCTCTTCCATTTTCATCTGTGCCAAACTCTTGCTTTAAAATCCTTTTTTAAATGGCTTTTGAAATATGATTTTTAATTCAAACACTGTCCCTCCAAACACTGAAAATCCTATATGTATTAGCATCAGTATATATAAAAAGGATCCACATCAATGCCTGAATGTGAACTGATGCATATACACTGTGGGACAAATTCCAAAATGCACTGGGCATGAAGCAAACCCTTTGTATGCCATACAGTTACCTCACACTGCAGTCCCTATTCAGTGAGAGCTAATGAGGACTGTCATAGCCATATGCTCAAATCCAAAAGAGGAATCAGACTTGCTACAACAGCAGATGTCAGAGTTGTACATTGATGAAGTTTGGCAATGTGCAATACTGTCTAAATGGTGATTCCTATTAATGAATGGGATATGTCAATGAAGCAGCAACTCCACCTGTATATGGGATTAGCTGCTAACTGCAGTGTTTGTCAGAAAGCTAGACTCCCTGAAGTACTTAGTTCAGCACAGAGTCAGAGCTACACAGCAGGTATCAAAAGTCAAGGGGAATGGCCTGAATCCCATGCATGCACAGTTGTGTTAGGCCATCTCCCAAACTCATCTGGGGGTTGCTCATTTTTCTGCTCTCTTAAACTGTATTACTCATGTTTGCAAGTGTCTTTGCTTTACAATTAATTTAATTTCTTGTTGTATTCCATATAATAAAGCTGCAAGTGATTTTGCAAGAAATAAAGACTGCAGTGTAATGTTCAATTTTTTAGTTTCACTGTTTTCTCAGGAATTTCTTTACAAACACTTCCACAAAATAGTGTCATGTTATGTTCTGACCAATGATTTACATAGACTTACACAGCATTATGGGTAATCAGAATAACTTACCTCTACAGAGGAGCTGCTTCTTATTTACATTGTGATTTTACAACAGCATCACCATGTGATAATTTTTAGTGTGAGATGTTCCACCAGCAAGAACTACTTGACAACTTGTCTTTCTAGTCAGAAACTATTTCTGATGTATTTAATATGGAAATGCAATAGTCTCTGCCATAAGTTAAGTAGTGAGCTCAGTCTTTCATTATGTCATTACAGAATTTTTCATCTCTGAAGGAAATATTCATCAGGCTGTCCTTAACAAAAAAATAAAATGCAGAAACACACAACAATGTTTGCATCAAAAACTGTACAATTTCTACTGTATATGGTAAGGAACATTAGATTGTCCATTGGATCCATTTGGAAGTAGAGTGCAGATGACCAAGACATTAGCGGCAACTAAAGGGCTATAAACTATTTGAAATGATCAATAGGTATCACAAACCTTGAAGAAGTTGGTAGGATTCGGGGCGTCCATATTGATGGGTCTGACCTTAATCCAGAAGTTTTTCTTTGCATGCTTTGGTTGTGGAAATTTCTCTGCTTGACCCCAAATCTCAGTTTCAGCTAAAGATCATCTTCTGGCATGTGATCAGAGGAAGAAATTTTGATTGTGCAGTCACTGGATGAAAAGAACTTAAAACCATTCTACTATGACCTTTACATCTCTAAGAATGATGCTGGAGCTCTTTTTCTTGATGTACAGTTCCTTTATTGTGAAGGGAGATGAGTGCTGTTTAACATTTAGGTCTTAGGAGATCAGAATTTGTTATAAAAGAATGGGGGCATGTGTGGGAAAGTACCGACTGCTTGGGCATGCCCATGAGGTAGGGGGAGGGATTAGACTTTTACATTCGATTCCCTGCCCTTCATTTATGCAGTTATTTAAATTCTTGGTACCAAAAACAAACAGATCTTGTTTTAAAAATAAAAGTTCTTTCTTAAAACACAGCTCTTTCTTGTAAATGAGAGTCACTGATTCCCAAATAAGTAAAAAAGGCCAAAAACTTTAACATTCCTAAAAAAAAGAGATGTCAGGTTTCATCTCTCTTAGTGCTGTGCAAAGACTATTTTCGTGGGGGCATTCATACACATATTGAAATATTAAACTATGAAAATGCACTTTCATAATTGCTGCTTCATCAGATCTGTTGAGGTGATGTAATAAAGCTCTGTAGTGCTAAAATGACCAAAATACTCCTTCTCTTCATTCCAAACAAGACTAAGAACCAGGGCAGATTGCAAAAACCAAGCAAAAGCAAACTGTCAAGCAATCCAATTTATTACTAAATGCTTTCTTCCCTCAATAAACTTAGACATGCAACCTCATCAGAGTAAAATTGGATAACAAGGTAGGACAGCTATTTAAAGTTTAAAACCATCAATCACAGAGCACATATAATGAATATTAAGCAAGTCACATTATAATACTTTTGAATAATTCATGAAATTCATTAGTGTAAGAACTATTGCTAAGATGTGTAGTGTTAAAAACACAAGTAAAAACATAACAGTAACAATTCTAAACATTAATCAAATTAAAACTTTAAAAGACTGAAACACCTAACAAATCTGTGTTTCAAATATTAAAAGATCTCATTTTTAAAACACTTTTTAAAGAAAGATTACCATTCGACCCTGGTGGTTGGCTGCCTTTAACCTAATTTGTCGGCATGATTCTTTGTATTCTAAGAGATTTTCAGTGTCATAACCTCTAGGGTTTAGAATTAATCTGTCTATAATGGTAAAAAGAAATTTGCTAAAATTGTCACAATCCACTGAGTGTCTGTATAAAGCATTAGTTGTTTTCCTGTTTTTAACATCTCTTATGTGTTCACAAATTCTGTCTTTTAATTTTCTCTTAGTCTTACCAACATAAAATGATGTACAGGGGACGCAGATGGCTAAATGCATTACCCTCTGAGTATCTCAACTGAAATGTCCAGGATAACTAATAGTTCTGTGCTAACTGCTTATACTGACATAAGATCCATCTTTAATGAATCTGCAAATTTTACATCTTCCACATTTTGCCATCTTAGACCTGTAATGTTGACAGTTCTTTGTGAGTTCAGCCTCCACCAGTTCTTTTACAATCTTACCTCTGCTAAAAACCAAGCACAGTGTTTCACCTGACCTCCTCTTTATTTCTTGGGTAAAAATCAAGTTCCAATTGGAGGTCAATATTCTTTAGATCTTGAAGGTGTCCCTTTTGTATGGAATTCCATTGCTCCAGTTTTTAAAATGCACAGTTTTCTAGGGGGTGTCAGTGTGAGATATATCTTTTGGGTGAGCTCCCAAATGGGTGCATACTTTTACTTCCTTCCTTGAAAAATTAGCCCTTTTAAATTTTTGAGGATGGTTTGTGGATAACCTCTTTCTTTGAACATATCGGTTAACTTTTTCACCTCACCATCAAACATAGTGGCATCCGTGATCAGCCTTGAAAGACTTATTAATTGACCTTGAACAACGTTTTTTTCAGAAAATATGGGTGATAACTAGTAAAGTGTAAATAATTATTCAAAAATGCTTTTTTCCTGAAGATGGTGGAACAGTACATTATGTTCTCAGTGCCTTTGTAAAGGATGACATCTAAAAAAAATCTTATTAAAGGCCTTTTTTATGTAAACATTAAGAATTCAGTGGAGTTCCCACAATAGGTAACACAGTCATCCAGTTGTGACTCACCCACATGCCATAAAATAAGGATGTCATACAGAAATCTAAAATAGGCTTGGATATAGTTGTAAAAAGGGGAGTTGAACACAACTTCCTTTTCCCATGCTATCAGAATGAAGTCAGCAAAAAAATGGAGCAAATTTTGCACCATAGCTACTCCTGTCCCTTTGTGAAAATATTCACCCTCAAAAAGCACAAAATTGTTATTTAAAACTAGTTCCATAAATTCATTGATAACATAAATGACTTTGTTGACAAAACTGTGGGTGCCTTAAAGTGCCATGATAAATGCTTCCAAGCCTTAACCACGAGGTATAACTGAAAATAAATTCACTATGTCAACAGTGACAAATAAAACTTCGTTCTCAATTTAACTTCTCAAGGAAGTGCCAAGAATCATGTAGTAAATGTTTGTGCCTGGAAATAATGTATTTACATTCTCCATCAACAAAGGCCATTAAAAACTCAGTTTGTGATAGATGTGATGCCACAGTAGGTCTCAGTGGGGGGTCATTAGTAATTTTGTGGATCTTGGGTATGCCGAATATTGAGGGTATCAATGGATAATCAACTTTAACAAAATCAAAAGTCTCAGCCGTAATGAAACCTTGATCAAACATGTCAATAAGCTGATAATCAATCTTCTTCTAAGCAATAAAAAAGGCAGGAATGGAATAATTTATGTAATGTTGCTTAGGTTATGTGATATATAGCAATATATGTGATGTATAATTTTTGTACATGTGGATTTGTTAATACAGTTTGATTACTATTATATAAATGTAAATTTGCCTGTGTCACACGTGATAATTCAATAAAGGTGTTGAAAAAAATAAGTTACCAGAATAATCCAGTTGGTCCATCAGTACTACCCCCCATCAGGTTTCATGACTGGATACTTCTGTAGGTCATAATATATCTCAGCACCCCTCATTCATCTCTTGTTGTTATTATTATTTTTATTTGTGTTTTTAATGTTACATATCTTAGAAACTGTTATTTTGCTAATGCCTTTCGTTAATTATTCAAAAGTGTTGTAATGTAACTTGATGAATATTCATTTCATGTGCTTTGTGATTCTGCTTTTAAACTTTGAATAGCCATCCTACCTCATTATCCAGTTCTACTCTGATGAAGTCCCATGTCTAAGTTTAGTGAGAGATAAAAGTGTTTAGTAATAAAGTGAATTGTTTGACAGTTTGCTTCCATCTGGTTTTTGCTGCCTGCCCCAGTTCTTAGTCTTGTTTGGAGTTAAGAGTAGGCTCTATATAGTCCTTTTAAGGTATCAGGGAAAGCTGCTGCACAATATGTGTGTAAGAAATCCACATAAAGAATTAAAGCATACTGGCTACCAATCTAGCTTACTATTAAGCCTTGTAACAACACTTGTAGAGTGCTATTCGAGTTTTGGCTGAAGCTTGGATTACGTACTAACAGGGGTAAAAGATAAAATATGTCTAAAGTGTCAACTTTACAGGGGTGGCCATTGGTATGTGCACATTTTCATAGTTTTAAAGCCAGGGATATGTGAATTACATCCCTGTTGTGTAGTTTTCCACACAGAAAAAAAAACAGAATATTCGACATGGGGAAATAGTATCTCTTAACGCAGCAAATTATAGGAAGGTATATAGACATGGGGATTACAACAATAAATGAAATAAGGTTTGTGTTATGCAATACCAGACAAAGGGTATACCATAAGTTGAGAGAGACAAAGAAAGGGAACATTGCCTTGGTCTACTCATAACAGATTTGAGTTTATTAATAGTAATCTGAAGTGTTTTATAAGTTATTAATAGCTATTGTACCATAGATAAAAGCTACTAAAAGTCAACCCAAAGAAGGACTGTGAGATGGTTTAGCATGGAGGAATGTGAGCAGTCTAAATAACCCATAAAAGGCTTGAGACAAGGAAATATGATGTTACACAAAGACTGGATGGGAGTAAAGGTACCATAAGTTCAGTGTAGCCATTGACATGTGCCAGTGTTTGTAATGAATAAGGCACTGAACTATGTACTGTTTTCGAATTTTCTGCTCAAGTCAGGAACTTATATATATACTAGTGGAAAATGTAATTCATCTAAAAACAAATGAGTGAAATAGAAGTCAAAGTTTTAAAAAATAATAATAAATAGTGTTTAATTAACATGGGGGCAAGGTTTGGAGTGGATGGAAAACAGAAAGTTAATCAGGCAATGGTAGGGTAAGCTGTTTATTGTGCCATGCAATCAGTTAGGCATGATGCAGTTTACTGAAAAAAGCTGCATTGAGTCCTTGGAACTTGCTTGCATGAAATCTGATTTACCATTCCAATTCTTTTTTCTCTGCTTTGTCATTGGTGCTGCCCTCATACAATCTGTTGAGATTCATTCCAGGATGTGGAAGAAAAAACTGTGTGGCTTGGTTTTACACTTGCATGTTTTGCAAGTGCGCTGGTGAAAATATGTTATCTAATGTTAGTGTTAGTACAGTGCCTGGTGATTTTCTTTTCAGTTCATTGATTCTTTTGCCAATATAAAATGCTTGCCATTTTTTACATTGTGCCTAGTATACAACTTTGTCAGTGTAACCATTACCATAGGATGTGCTCCTGAAGTGTTTTCTGTTGTTTGGGCAGTAGCAAACAGATGTCCTGCTCATAAATTGGCAGTAATTGCAGGCTGATGATCCAGAAACAAATATACCAAGTAGTAAGTATGAGGGTAGTGAGGCTGTAATGTTTTCAACATAGCCCCAGATGTTTTTATTCCTTCTGATTATGAAGCTGGGTTGGGGTGAAAGTATCTTGTTAAGGGTGTTTTTTTATTGCTGGTAATGATCCAGTTGTTGTTGATGGCTTTCCTTAGATTTTTAAAGTCGGTTAAGTAAGTCAAAGTCATTTTGATGTTCCATTGGTTCTTATTTTTGTATCTTTCCAGTATTGTTGATCATAATCTCTAGTGTCGTAAGAGGTGGGAAACTCTGGGTTGTTTGTTTAGTTGATAATGATGGGGTTAAATATCTCTTTGATAAGTTTTTGTTCTAGCCTCTGCCCAAGGAATCTCTTTCAAGATCGATTAAGTTTTTGTTGAAGGCTGTGAGTTCTTAGGTGAGCTTTGCAATTCTCAGTCCTTGAGATTTGATGACATTCTTTATTGTTTTATAGGGGTGTCTGCTGGTGTGATATAGCAGTTGGTTTGTGGTAAAGGTTATAGGTGAGGATCTGGCCAGCCTCTAATTTGCTGACCTGTATATCCAAGCAGTTGACTGTGTCAGTGCTCTGGGTGATGGTAAATTTAAGAAAACCTGTGGTATTGTTAATGTGTTGAAAATATTCTTGAAGTTCTTCATTGTTACCATTCCAGATGATGAATCTAAATTAACATGAGTTGTATATGAATTCTTTTTTCCAAGTGCACAGTGCAATGTTGGCAAGACCTGGGACCATGGTGACACTTATAGCAATGCCTGTGGCTTGTCTGTAGTAAAGGTCACCAAATCTAAAGTAGTTGCTTTCTAATAGTAGACAGAGAAGGCTGCTTAAAGTCTCCATCTCCTTTGATAGTGCTGCCCATTTCTCATGATACACTTCAATTACTGCTTGGATGCAGTATTCATGTGGGAGAACCATGTATAATGTCAACTGTGGCCAGAATCACTTTACTGTTAATGGAAATCTGTCTAATCTTGTTCAGGAAGTCCATTGTGTTTAGAATTAAGGATCTGTTCGTCTCTGCTACAGATCTGATCTGTACTTCAAGGCAAATTGAAATTGATTCCATTATGCTTCTTCCACTGGCAGTAACAGGTCTGTTTGGGGAGTCCAGGATATTTTTGTGAGGTTTAGGTATACCAAAGTAGCTTGGGAGTCTGGAGTTTGCTACTGAAGGAAACTCAAAGATGTTGCTGCTAATGAACCCTTCATCACTGAGGTAGGTCAGTTCCATGATTATATTCCCATGTGCTGTATTATAGCTGCAATATTGCTTTGCATGGACAGCATGGACATGTTTTTTCCTTGTAGGAACACATATCTGTCATGAGGATGTCCCCTCCTTTACCTGCTTTCATTATGATTCTTGTTTAGTCTTTGATAAGGTACTTGAGGGCCCTTAATTTGTGAGGTTTCAGATTGATGTATTTCTAACTGGGAAGTCTGTAGGATTTTATGGATGTTAGCTTCAAATTTCGTCTCAAAAAGCTGTGATGGTAGGGTGTGGTGGAGTGCAAACTTTGCTAGGTTTTTTCCATTTTTGGTGGCAGCTGATTTTGTTGGAAATTTGGTCTTGTGGTTCTTTACTGTGGAAGAATATCTTTAAGTTGAGCTTTCTTGTGAACAGCTTAAGGTCAATGATGGTATTATTAGGTTATTTGTCTGTTGAGGGACAAAAGTCAATCCGTTTTCAAGTACATCTTGTTTGGCATTTGTAAGAAGTCTCTTTGAGTGCTTCCATATTTTAGGTATTCCTTTATGTTTGTCCTGTTCCTCCATCTGTGTCGGTTGGGAGGGACAGTGAATGGTTTCCAGAGGTGTTGGAGGTCCCTCTTTCCTTGCCATGTTTAATATCACTGTTGATGGTTGCTCTCTGGTAAATTCTTTAACTTGCATTACCATTCTTCTTTGGATTGGATTGCCTGTGGGGTATCTATTGAGAATCTTGGGTATGTCCTGATCAGTCTTGGCATGTTTAATGGATGATTGTGGTTGAGGGTTGGGTCTAGTTGGGGAGTTCTGGCATGCTTGAAAATCCTGATTGCAGTCCTCTTGTTGGGAATTGAGTGCGGTGTCAACAACGTCTAACCTCTTTGGGGATCTACTGTGATGCGCAATATCCTCAAGATAGGAAAACACAGATCATTGACTGTGTGCTATGGCAGGGCTAGCCACATGATGGTGTAAAATGTGGGTCTAAGTGATTCAGCCATGTTGACTAATATCGTCAAATGGGCATGGGTATTTTCCAGTGATAAGTGGGTTGAGGACCTGGCCTACTCCAATCTTTGCCAGGGACCTATGATAGTGGTGGGAGGGGTGTATTTACCCCTATTGACCAGTGTATTCCTGCCATAAAAACCAGCAGCCCTGGGTCAATACGCTACGGGCTGGCTGGTGTCTAGTTGCCCAGCCTGGATTACCTAGGATAGCTCTGTTGAGCAAAAGCTGGCCATAACACCAATCAACCAGCCAAACATGAACTGAGAATTGCTACACTTAATGTAAGTTCACTAACAGGATGCAACTTGGAATTGGATGACATGATGATACAGAGGAGGCTGTACATCTTATGTGTCCAAGAGACAAGATGAAAGAACAGTGCAGCGAATCCATTTGACTTAGGATCCAGAATCTTCTACTCAGGAGGAGGACAGGCTAGAAATGGTGTGGGAATTGTGGTGAGAGGGAAGATCCAGAAGGCAGTGAGGGAAATCATCAGAATTAGTTACAGACTCATGGCAATCAGACTCCACTGTAATGATAGAGCAGGATTCATAATTTCAGCCTATGCCCCACAGCAGGGTTGTGATAGCGAGGGAAAGAGTGCAGTTGCAGGACCTACAAGATAAAGCAGGACAACATGAATTGGTGTTAATAGTGGGAGACTTAAATGCACATATCAGGACAGAAAGAATAGGATATGAGGACTGCCTGGGTCCACATGAGTGAGAAAACAGGAATAAAGAAGGACAGGTGTCAAAGGAAAAAACTTCAAAGACCAATTCACGTTAGGTTCAAGCAAGGCACCCTTTATTACTTGCAGCAAGGAGACAAAGCATGTAGGCACAGGATTTGCTGAATCATTAATGATTAATAGGTTAGACTTATACAGTTCTCTTCCTGTCACACAGAAAATGTTACATTCTATTGCTGACGTAGTTAGACACAGCTTTCTGTATGTTTTTCAGAAATGTTGCTAGACTTATTGCTGACCAAGTTAAAATATCTGCCATTCTGCAAAACATTTTGAGAAAAACAACCTGGCCTTGGGTTTATGTCAGTCCATTTCAACATTTCAATTCTTCTATTGTACTGTTCTAATACATGTGTTACATTTTACCTAGATTCAAGGTACATTTCTAGCTTTAGTACAAGTAATGCTGACTACGGTTCAAACTTTCAAACATCTATTGTTTTCTTTATCAATAGCTTCTAGCAGCTGCATGTTTTCTCATGGCATAAGCAGAAATGAATATCCCTTTGTTAAGTTTCATGACATTAGCAGAAATGAATTACTTCTTGTTATTTTCATGACATTAACAGAAATAGAATGCTTCTTGTTTAGTTTCTAATGGCTCTGTGCAGATTCATGCAGTGTGAACAGAATAAATGTATTAACCCTTTTAAATCTCGAATGCACTAAGCATGCATATTACTATTACCTTTTACATATTTTTCTAACAACAGGCCATTTTAGACTTCTGTCTGGCAAATGGCTTGATAGTAGCCAACACATAGGTGTTCATAGGTTAGTACTAGGCTAAATGCCCTCGTGGGCCATTTTAAGCCTAGCCAATTACCCACAAGTGAGAATCAAACCCTGCACCTTGTGCCTGCAAGGTAAACACAGTAACCATTATGGCATCCTCCCACCACACATGGTTCAGAAAGAGAGACAGTCACAGGATCACATACATGAGTGGCCAACATGCAACTCAGGTGGACTTCCTCCTAGTAAGGAAAGGGCACTGGGGTAGAATCAATGATTGCAAAGTCATCCATAGTGAAACAGTTGTTCCACAGCATAAATCACTGGTTGCCATAATCAGCTGAAATCAGTGGTCAGAGAAAGCTCCAAGGTCAACAGAAGCCAGTCTGAAGACTTTGAAGTTGACTGGAGAGAAAGCACAACACTTCAAGCAATTATTCATGGGTCTAGCACCCCAATAAGAGGGGGAATAGGTGGAGTTGAAGAATAATAGCAACACCTGAAAATAGCATGTGTGAGGACTACAGAACAGATATGTGGATGAGATGAGTAATGAAATAAGGTGCATAAGGAAAGCTGGTGGTGGAATGCAGAAGTCCAGGAAGTCATCAAAAGAAAGAAGGATTGCAGGAAGAAGTGAGAGATAGAAAAGACTGACCTGGCTGCAATGAAATACCGGTTGGCAAACAAAGAAGCTAAGAAAGGAGTTACAATAGCAAAGAACAGGGTGTCAGAAGAACTCTACCAGCTTCTGGAAAATGACTCACTAGGTGGCACAAAGAAACTATATCAGGTTGCAACAAAGACAGAAAGATAAAGAAGATAGACAGACACCCTTCATAAGGGATGCCAGCAACAACTTGCTCACTAGTCCACAGGACATCAAGGGCAGATGGAATGAGTATTTCCAGCAGCTTCTGAAAGAAAAAAAAAACACAGAAATTGTACTGCACAGACACAGCATACAAGAGAGAAGAAGAGGAGCCCACCATAGAAGAAGTTAGAGAACCACTAAGGAAAATGAAGTCAGAGAAAGCAGCAGGTTCAGATGAGGTCACAGCAGATATGATAAAGATGCTGGGTAAGATAGGGGAGAAATGGATCCTGAGGGCACTCGTAGTAGTGTGAAGAAAAAGGCATATCCCACATGACTGCAGAATAAGCATACTCATGCTGGATACCTATTGAAAGCATGAAAGTTACAAAGTGTGAACTCTCAGATGAGCGAAAATGCCGCAAATCGAAAACGTTATTGTGGGAGGCTGCACCCCCCAGTCCCCTCACTAAAAATAAATTCCAATTCTGAGATCGCACTACAGTGAAGAAAGGGCAGATATTCCAATCTTCACTGTACTGTGATGAAAAAAAACAAACTTTGATTTGTGGCATTTTTGCTCATCTGAGCGTTTGCACTTTGTAACTTTCGTGCTTTCAATATTTAACCACTCATGCCAGTGTAAAAGAACAAAGGGGGAATCCACAACTGTGGGCAGAACAGAAGCATCAAACTTCTGTCACAATGCATGAAAGTTTTGGAGAAGGTGCTTGATAAACAGATACACACAGTAGCAGAATGTAAGATGGGAGATAAGCAGTTCAGATTTAGATCAGGATGTAGCACAACTGACCTGATGTTTGCAGTGAGATAGATAACTGAGAAGAAACTAGAGATGAGGAAAGAGTCCAACTGGGCATTCCTAGACTTAAAGAAAGCATATGACAAGATCCCAAGAAAGCTGATTTGGGCAGTACTGTGGTGGTTGAAAGTTACAGAAACATTGGTAGAATTAGTTCAGGCTATGTACAAGAAACCAATGACTCAAGTATAAACAGTTCAGTCTCACAGAGGGGTTCCCAGTGGCAGTGGGTGTGCACCAGGGTTCAGCTCTGAGCCCACTGCTGTTTATACTAGTCTACATTAGCAAACAGCTTGGAGGGGCAGCTCAAAAAAGTTTCTGTATGCAGATATTGTGGCATTACAGGTAGACTCTGAGCAAGAACTTCAGCAAAAGATAGGGGAATGGAATGCAAAACTGAAAGCACATGGGGTGAAACCAAGCACAGATAAGACAATGTTAATTGTAGCAAATTAGGGAAATCAGAGGAAGCTGAGAAGTGAGATAGAAAGGAACATAGTGGAACAGGTTAACAGCTTCAAGTATCTGGGAGGGGAGGTTGAGGAGAAGGGAAGTCTGAATGAAGAGGTCAAAGCTAGAATCATGGGGTGGCAGCCAACTTGCATAGAGTCTCAGGTGTAGTGAATGACAGAAGAATGCCAAAGAATCTGAAAAGTAAGGTGTACAAGACAGCGGTGTGACCAGTACTACTGTATGGCACAGAAACCTGAGAAGTAAAGCCAGAACAGATGAGGAAGCTAGAGGTGATGGAAATTAAGTGCTTGAGAAGGGTGGTAGGATACACATTGTGGGACAGATGAAAAAATGAGGAAATAATAGCAGAAGCCAAAGTAGCTTCAATTGCAGAAAAGATAAAAGACAACAGACTGCAGTGGTTCAGACTCTTGTGCAAGAAAACAAAAGATAACCCAGTGAAGAAGATTTGGGACAAACAGGAAGAAGGTAAGAGGAAACAAGGACATCCAGCAAGGAGGTGGCTGGATTGTGTGAGAGAATAGTCAGACATGGGTGTTGAAGAAGGCACCAGTGTGATATTGAATCAAGAGAGATGGCGACAGTTAAAACGATATACCCCAACAACATGTAGAAAATGGGAAAAAAGGGGTTTATGATGATGATGATGTCATTATTGGTGTTCTTGCAGCACATGATTTTGGGCCATTTTAGACCTTTGTGGACCAATTGTTTTTCAAGGCAAGTTTGTAGATAAAGTTCCTCCAACTGGAGGCTCCTGATTCTTTTGATGGTCCATTCTGATCAGTCTAAAAGTCGTCTCTCTGTTGGTAGGTTGGTGTCTTCCTGTCTTTGGGTGTTAAGGTCAATGTCTGCTGTAAGAGTTAGTTGTGAAAAATTTATTTTAAACCAGTATGGTAAGGAAGTTATATCCATCTGCAAAGGATTGTTTCTTAGGCTTGCTTCAGAGCATTACCAATACACTTTAAATAAAAGCGTTAAATCCATGGTGGGCTAGTGGCCTCACATGTACAGCCTTTTTATTGAATGGGGTGAATATACTCATGACAGCCACTTGCCACCATGCTTACATTCACCAGTTCATCCTACAGATGACGTGATTGCCAGGCAGTTCCACTGGTATGTTGGACAATATTGCAGGCATTATCAGGACTGACATATAGGTTCATAGGTTCATAGGTAGGTACTAGGCTATCTGCCCGAGGGCATTTATAAGCCTAGCCCGAGTGTGTCAGCTTTCGCCACCCCATTGATTAATTAACTGAGCCTCTGTCAAGAAAAGCCAATGAAGTGATCCCAGGGGTGTATTTTCTGTTACCCATCCACTCATCAAGGTTTCTCTTGAAGAGTGTTAGTGAGGGGCTCTGCATAATGTAGTTAAGAATTTTGTTCCAAAGCATGGGGAGTCTATGTGACAGGAATCTATCCCCCAGCATGTTCTATTTATTGTTGTAGTGAGGTTTAGCTCACTAGATCGAGTGGTTCGCAGTGACTTGGATTTCTTTAGGTGGAGCATGTCCATCAATTCTGAGTTGGACATATCTTTGTAAGTCAGGCAGAGATCACCTCTGAGTAAGCGATATGTAACTGAGTACAGCTGGAGTTTTTCCAGTTGGGCTGCATAGGACATATGTTTGAGGCCAGTAATCCTCTTGGTGAGATACTTTTGTGGTCTTTCCTGCTGTTGGAAGTGTCTTGTGAGGTACATCCCAAATGGGGCATTGTACTCTATGATGGGTCTGATGAGTGACGAGTAGAGGGGCACTATAACCTTTTTATTTCTAGATATGAACCCTTTAGTAATTAGATGGGCTACATAGAAGGATTTCCTAACTACTTTGGCAATATGATTGTCAAAGGACAGATTACTATCTGCCTGGGTCCCCAGATCTCTTATTACCTCTTCTGTATTAAGGTGGCTGCCACCTATGTGGTAATTCGTGGGTGTTTTGTTTTTCCCAAATGGGATGACTATGCATTTTTTGGCATTTCGCTTGAGACCATGACTTTGACACCAGGTGTCCATCTCAGTAAGGCCCTTTTGGAGAATGTCCATGTCAGCTAGAGAGTCAATTATGGCTCCCAGTTTGCAGTCATCTGCGAACTTGGTTAGCCGTAGTCCTCCTGTGTTTGCCTGTACTTCTGAGAAGTATATGCCAAACAGTAGGGGTCCCAGGACTGAGCCTTGTGGGGCACCACTTGTGGCTGGTTTAGAGCTAGACCTGGAGCCCACTATTCTTACTGTGTGAGTTCAGTCTGTAAGCCAGTTGGCAAACCATCTCATGATGTAGGGGTTTATGTTCAGGCTGGTGAGTTTTTCTATAATTCCTGAGTGGGGAATGGTGTCAAAAGCCTTGGCGATGTCAAGGTAGGCTGTGTGAACTACCTTCCCCTCATCTATGGCCTTGGTGACTGTCTTGAAGAAGTCAACCAGGTTTAGTAGGCATGATCTGCCCTTAACAAAGCCAAACTGGGTCGGGTCAAGTGTTTGGAGGTTCCCACTGTCTTTGTTAATGATGATGCGCTCCATAGCCTTGCAGACCAGGCTAGTCAGGCTTATGGGGCGATAGTTACCAGGGTCAGTTGTGGCCCCTCCTTTGTGGAACAGAATAACCATTGCTATGCACCATTCTATGGGCACGTAGCCTGTGGAGAGGCTGAGGTTGAACAGTGTGTTTAGGTGCAGCATATAGATGGAGGTGCTGCATTCAGGAACTTTGGTCAGACTCAACAAGCCTGCTAAATCCTTGGGGATACTAAAAATTGGCATTGAGATTCATTAAGACATAGCTATTGAATTTCATTATTTGGTCCAGACTTAGAGGGACTTCACTGAATTCAATACATTGACATTGAGGGGTACTGAACGGGATGAACCCTGCTCCTGGGACGATGCCATCCCAGAGGTCAGGGTGAATTGCACATTTCAAAGTAGTCAGAGCTGTCCCACTCTCACTACATGAGGCTTTTAGAATGCAGCCTTATATGACTGTCAGTGGCTTAGGGTGAGCTCCCCTCCTTTCCTCCTTATCAACTGTGCATCGTATACTACTAGTGGCAGGGCTAATGGCAGAAGCAAACAGTAACCTATTAGAGTATGCAAAATTTATACATTTCAGGTTTAAAACAGACTTCCTAAATAAGTATATTCTTTAAAGGTTTGAGGACAAACCTGTATCCCATGTATCTGCAGTTACAACTGATAGTGTCGAATAATAAGGCATTTGGTAGTGAAGCCTTACATTTTGGATAGATATGTAACGTACCATATTTTGCACATGTCTTTTTGAATTGGTAGAAGAAGACATCCTTAACAAAGACTAAAAGGTGCAAAACATGATTTTGCTGCATTTGTAAGGGCAAAATATTACAGTGGTATACCTAGACAGAGATTAGATTTCCTGTGTACAAAGCAGGCCAGCAGTTCCCATGTAGGCAAACTCCTCTTATAACACTATAAAGCAGAAATACACCTAATTTTATATGATAAAATAACATGTTGGAAAACAGGATGTAAATATTAAAGCCTGTTTGAGATATTGAATGAGTAAAATCCATACAGAAGGCTTCATAAATAATGACTTGTGATGGGGATGGGATTCACCACTAATGGCATCTGTCGAAACCCATCTTGATTGCTTCCCATGGCACTTCTCACCACTAATTATACCTTTGCTACATATCTGGTTTACAAATTGATGAGAACATTCCAGGCAGCTGATGAAACTAAACATATAAGAAAAGTAGAAAATTACATATCAGGCCAAGTCCTTGACACATATATTAAGGAAACCACAGAGTTATTTTTCAAACTGTATGTTATTAAATACATAGCTTGCTATACTGAACTGTTAACTTAAAACATGGCAGCACATAACCCCAGAAATCAAGGTCTTTATAATGATATGAATCTGTTGCTGAAGATAGCCCTTTTTAAATCTGACCCTGTTCCTTCCTGTGTTAAAGGAATTACTATTGTCAAATCATTTTCTTTCCAATCAAGCTGCTGTGAGACCTAGTACTGCAACATTTAAAGACTAACTACAGTGAGATATACTATCAGCCTCTGTATTACTAAAATCAGATTGAAAAGCTCATTTGGCTTTTATGATACCATGTTTCTCTATACAAGAATCAGGAATTAAACAGAAAAAAACAGACATATTGCTGTGAGGATGAAAGGGTACTCAATTCAACCATCTTTTTTTAATGTGGTTATCACTAAGTTAAACTCCAGTCATTTGTATTAGTTACTATGCCTATGGATATATTCCAAAAGAATTTCTGGGAAATCTGAAAGAATATGAAATGGCAATTACATCTTATTAAAACTTTCTCCATATTAAATGATTACGCTTCAAAACTCATAAATTAATGCATGGCATGCTGCACGAGTGAAGGTGATGATGACAATGAAGAGGAATTCTGATGCTGCCTCTAGTGCCTAGGTTTTTCAGGCACTTTTAAGTCAAAAGATGTTTAGATTTAATAGTATGAAATGCCAAAACAATTAGCTAGTCTACTGCTCAAGAGAAGAAAAAAAGCATTTATTCCCATGACTATTCTGCGAACACTATGGGTACTCTTTAACTACAGTGAAGACCAAATATATCATGTGTTTATGTTTATTTAATCAGAATATACAAACACTTACATCTAAGCATTTTAACAATAAAAAGGTAAATGTGTTAAATTAATGTGGCAAACTTCATATAAACATGGTGAAAAAAATCAAACAATAAATATTAAAGCAAATTATCAAAAGTAAAATCTGAAACAGAGCTAAAGAGTATAAAAAAAGCCTTCCAAATTTATAGAAGTTAAAGAGGCTCCAAGCTGCAAAACATATCAAGAAATCCAGGCAATTCCAGATGTCCAAGACAAGACAGATGAATAATGAACTGGCAGATGTTTCAAGCTGGGTCTTCTGAACAGCCAGCATCTCATCACTTGATGACCTAAGAGACTTAGCTGGGGAATACAAAACTATCATCACTTTTATTAAGTGAGACCCAGTATATGGGTGGTTCAATATTTACTGGCAAAATTCCTAAAACCAGTCCAGGAAATAACAGAAAGCCAGGAAAGGTGCAACATAGTAAGACCCGGATGCTGCAGTCAGTACCATTGCCACAATATACTGCAACAAATGCAATCATGTTGTTACTGCTCATTGTCAATTAAATAGCCCAAGTCCCTCATGATCAAATTGATTTTTAAGGAGATGTTACCTATGTGATAGCACCATGGTTGCCCAGGTTTGCAAGAGGCACCATGCTGCAATTACTTTGAGGCCATGATCTAAGCACCACTTTTTATTGTGTGTTAGGTCATCATGGAGAATCTGGTAGGTGGTTAGGGCATTTATGACATCTCATAGTTTGCAACCATAAGTAAGTTTCATCAGCCAGAGACTCTTGTTGTTGGCCTGGACTTGTGAGAAACAGATACCAAAGAGGAGTGGTCCCAGTTCAGATTCTTCTGGTACACCAATGGTAACTATTTTTTTCATTGAGAGTGTACTTCCAATACTAATAGGCTGGATTTTGTTGGAGAGCCAGTTTACTGTCCAGTGGTTAAAGTCAGGCTGTAGGAAAAAAATGGTCTGCCAAGAACATTAATGCCACTGCCTCAGAGCTCTCATCTCTTCTTGTCTACCCAGAACCTTTTTATAAATGACAATTATTCAGGCGTCTATGGGGTTGGTGACATCCAGTCTTGGGGATTATATCAATTGCTGGAAATGAAAATATTAAGTAGACTTATGTGGTAGTTTATGATCACTCTGCCACATGACCAAAAAAGCAGAGAAAAGATTCCCTCCATGGCATGTACCTGTGACAAAAATTCTGTTCCATTCCCAGTTTAATTTCTGCAATTGTTTTGGATTTCTAATACCATGACAGAAATGGACTCTATTCCTTAGTCAGGGTATGATTAGAGGTAGTGAAATCAGTATTATGTAATGACCCCCCCCCCATTAATATTCCAAAATGTGCATGCTGATTGGCCAGCGTGTCCATTGTAAATCCCACAATATAGTAATAGAAAAAGGTCCGGTTGCCTGGACTTTTTTCCATTGGTATAAAGTGTCCAAATAAATAAATAAATAAAAAATTTAAAACAGACCAACGGAGACTTTCTTTTCTCAGTTGCTTCCGTTTCAAAGCATTGATGTACTGGGTATGCATAGGAACACAAGTCCCATACGCATGCACAGTACATCAACACAAGGAAGCAGTATACCACCACCAGCAGAAGAACAGTAATGCAATGTTATACAAAGACATTATTTAAGAAAAGTAAGTATTTTTTTCTTAAATAATGTCCTTGTATAATAGCTATAACCGACTCTATGGTTGTGGTATATTGAAATTTACCCACAGTTGGCTTTATTTAATCACATCAGCCATGGGTAAATCTTCAGTATACCACACCACATTGTTGGTTGTTACTTAATTGTTTCAGTCTTTAATGTAAGACAAAAATATTGTTCTCACCTGCAATGTGCCTAGAATTGCCTCCTTCTGAAATTTATATGGGGTTACATGTATTGATACCATATCTAAGTAAGATTTTAAATTATTTTTTATTCAATTCATTGTTGTTACTGTTATTGGACTGCCTGGGTATCCTTCTCCACATTGCCCTCATTTCTGCCTGCAAGTACTCGTATTTTATGACTTTGTGTCTCTCTGTACATAAGGCATTTTAATCACTGGGTGTAGCAATTTCAGTGATTAATTGTACTTTTGTCTTCTTTTCATGGACTACTGTATCTGTTTTTTCACATCTGTTTTTTGAACTGTTGGTAATGGTTGATCCCATGTGATATCATTCTCTATAACACTTTATGGCTCATGTTTCCAATGCTTCCCAGCTACTTCAGTATTGTAATGTTTGCACAAACCCCATTGCAACAATCTTGACACATTATTATGCCTTTCAGTATACAGGCACTCTGCCATTAGTGTATCATACCCAGCAACAAGATGTGCAACTGTCTCCAGCTCTGTTTTACAGAACCTGCATTTGTCTGTTTCTCACACATGTTCAACAGTATTTGTAAATCAGTGTGTATGTAGTCCACACTCCTGGGCTGCCAATATTAACCTTTCTTCTTTTGGTTTAAACTCATCAATCCTTAACAGTTCCTGCATTAGATCCTGATTGACATGAAGTTGTTTCCAGAGTTTCCTGTTCTTGCAACTATATGCCTTTTCCACATTTCTTGCCTTATTATTTCTTTTGTTTCTTGGCACATTCAATTGCTGCCTGATTTCTGTCTACTTCTGGGTTGATTTCCATTCCCGCTTAACACCGATATGCTTCTGTTAACCTAAGCAGGGAAGTCATCTTAGACTTGTTCTCCTAATGTTTAACACTTTCTCTATGTTTGGAACTGTGAAGTCAGCAGAGATGTATGCAGTCCTTTGACTGCAGACCTATATATGTAATCAGGTTTGAGGATGCCCATACTGCCTTCAGAACAAGGAATATAGGTGTGTGGCTAAGATGGTGCCAAGCTAGCAACACTTTTCTTCTGCTTTGCAATTTGAAAATATTTCTGACAGGAAATTTTAATTCTAGAATATCCTAAATATTTTTTTTTTGTGGGAATACCTTCTTATCTTCATATCGAAGGATATAATCTAAACATAGTTTTAATTCTCTACATTTTCCTGTTATTATTTTATTAGAAGGGTTCATAACTGAAAATTTGAAATGAGCCATTCAAAAAGCAAGACACAGGACTTGTCAATAAAAAAGGAACAAGAGGCTGTACTTACAAATATACAAGAAATTTCAATAAAAATGGATACAATGGAAAATAAAATGGATAATTTTAAATAAGAATGTAAAAAACAAATGGAACAAATGCATGAAATAATAAAACAATAAAACGTTCAAATTTTGGGGAAAGGAAGAAGCCTTGAATGATACAGAAGTAAAACATATAGAGTTTCTGTTAACATATGCATACTGATATATTAAGTCCCAACCTAGCCAATCTAAAGAAAATTGATGATTTAGAAAACAGATCAAGAAGGAATGACATCCGAATATATTGAATACCAGAAAAGATAGAATGTGATAACATGGTAAACTTTCTAACATCCTAACTACCAAAAATGTTAGATTTACCTGACTCTCTATCATTTGGTATTGAAAGAACACATAGGCCTCTGCTTATTCCACCATCAAAAAAAATTATTTTACAAGATCTATAATTGTCAGATACTTCTCTTGCCAAAATAAGGAAATACATACATACATACGACTATTTAGAGCACGAGCATTAACGCCCTTCTAGCCTGCCAATATACCAAAACACTTGTTTCCATAGTAAGTGTCCAGGCTGTTATTAAAAATATCTAAACAAGTACTTGTTTTAATGTAATTTGGTAGTCTGTTCCATGTATCAGCTGCTCTCTCAGAGAACCAATTAGTACACTTCTCATTCCTATAGAATCCTCTACACAGGATGTATGATGATTCTCTACTACTTTTCGGTAACTCCAAGCATTCCCAGAGATAGTTGTCACTAAATGCCCTATATACCTGTATATGATCTCCTCTTAGATATCTGTAAGAGACACCATATACGTTTAGATATTTTAGTATTTCATAATAACTTAAATTTTCACATCCATGGATGCCCTTGGTATATTTCCATATTATATTATTATTATTCTTCCATATTCCTGTTTAGGTCTAATGTAACTAACAAACAATGACTTCATCATTTCTGATTTCCTAGACGATATTAATCTTTGAATACAACCTGTAATTCTATAACTATCATTAGCCAACTGGTTGATATGATTAGAAAAACTCAAAGCTGGATCTACCCATATTCCTAGGTCCTTAAATAAATCAACAGTTTCAATCTCTGTGTGCTGTATTAAATATTAACCTTTCAGTTTATGTCTCCCAAATCTCATATCCTTATTTTTTAATGTATTTAGCAGCAGATTATTCTCCTGTGCCCAAAATGGTTAATTTAGTCAAGTTATTTTGCAGACATGCCTTATCTGTAACACATGTAATCTTTTACCCAAGTTCAGGTCATCTGCATATAGACTGTGGAACACCTCAGATGAAAAAGTTGGATATGATAGATACAATTTAAACAAGTAAGGGCCTAGGACTGGGCCCTGTGGGACACCTTCACTGTAACCAAGAATTTCACCTCTCCCATTGCTGTATGATACTTGCCATGTCTTATTTGTAAACCATGCAGTTATCCATCTTATAAATTGACAACTAGTTGTTCTAATTTATTGATCAGTGTTTTGTGTATGACCCTGTGAAATGCTGAAGTTAAATCTATATAAATGTTATCACAGCACAATTTGTTTCACTCATAGCTGTTATTATATTGTCATAGAATAGATTACTGGTGATAATAGGTCTATTTTTAACAGTTCTATATCAGATTGTCAAATGCTGACAACTTTGAAGCTTCAAGTTCGAAGTCTAAAAAAAAAAAAAACACTCAAAACCCAAAACAAAAGCAAAAAAAACTCTATGCAGGGGGGCAAGCCCCCTGCACCCTGCATACCTCCCACTACTTAAATATACTAACTCTGAGATCGCACTACGGTTCAGTAAAGGGAAATCTTCCCTTCCCTGCACTCTATGGTGATCTCCATTATATGTTTCAGCATTTTTAGACTTTGAACTTTCAAGTTCGAAGTTTAGTGCTTCGAACTTGTCAGCATTCGACATTATGATATAGACCCATTTAAGTCCCAACCTATCCAATTCTGACAATAACTTATTCAATATTAACTTTTCAATTACTTTTCCACAACATGAAAGTAGACTTAAGGGTCTATATGACTCTGGCTTTGTCCTACTCCCCTTTTCATTAAAGGCAGGTTTAATAAGTGCGGGTCTCCAATCTTAAGGAATAGTTTTATGACCTAGTAAATAATAAATATAATGGTACTGCAAGTTCTTGCTGAAGAGTTCTCAGATCATTATTACTGTCTCCTACCTGTGCTTTGTTTGGTTCCAGTTTGATTAGTTCTTTTTCAATATAATCTAATTTGATTCCAGTTTCTGCAATTACCTGGATGTCACTAGGACATCTTATCACCCCCTTTGAGGAACCAACTTGTTTTGCATAGGATTGTGTAAAAAAATGTATAATCTGTTATGTCTGAGAATAAATTTTAGTATCTACACACAGTTTATCAGTTTGTATGTCTTTACTCCTTCCACATCTTCTGTATCTATAAAAAGGTTTCCCACTATGCTCAATATCGTTATATAAATTTTCTTCACATTTTTCTTTGTCTTGTCTCACACTGTGCATAATTTGCTTGTCCAGCTTGTTTATTTTAGTTTTCAAAGTTGTAGTTCAAACTCATTTCAATTTCTTATGCTTTGTCTGTCACCTTAATCAGGTATCTTGTTCTTATGGAAATATATCCCCCTGATGTTGCATGCCTAGATCCTGATGTTAAACTTTTTTTATTTTATTTTTTTGTATTCAAATAATTTGTCTTTCAAAACTTTCCACATTATTTCTGCATGTTCCACTGAACCCATCACTCCAGTTAGTTTTACATAGTGACTTATTACTTCCATATAATCTATAATTAATCTTCTGTGCAATGGCTTAGTTTTCAGTTTGGCAGAATTATCTAGCAACAAATTTACCTTTATAACCCCATGATCACTGTATATAAATGATGGTAAAACCTGGATTTGAAGTAACAGTAATTCCTTTAGGAATACAGACATTATCTAGTATGGTCCAATCCCTGGTAGTTTTTTTTTTCTTTTACAATCTGAAACAATTGTTGTTCCTGAACATAAATTATTATTATTTATGTTACTGATGTTGTTGAGTCAATATTATTCCAATTTGTCTCTGGTAAATCTAAGTCTCTCCTGTATTTCATGCAAGAAATATATGAATTCTTCTAGGTCATCAGCACTTGAACTTGTCTTTGGCAGTCTATACACTCCAACAATTGTTAAATGTTCCAGGGTTGTCTTTTTTGTCACAGTTACACAATCTATAGTATTGGTGTTATCATTGAACATGTAATAATTACAGGCCTCATAACTATCTTTAATTCCTATCATAACACCTCCACCTGATTTTTTGTTACAATGTCTGTTACAGTAATAACATTTATACCTTGACAGAATTAGTTTCCAATTATTGATCTTTTTAACCATGTTTCATGAATGACAACAACATTGATCGTGTGGAAATGTAGCAAATTTTTCAAAAAAAAAACTTTATTATTAATTCTCCTAGCATTAACAACTATCAGAAATCCATCAAATGTTGCTATCTGTGAACTGTTACATTTTCAGTCTGACAAAAATCCCACCTACTGTTTGTCAAATATTGCAAAATATCTGCTGCAAAAATTCTCTTCCCTGATCTTGACAAATGCATGCCATCCTGTCTGAAAACTAGGCTTGGATGTTCTACACATTTTAATTGTTTAAAACGGGACATTTTTCCCATGTAGGCATTTATCCCAAAAATCTTTTCATTTTACAGTGACCTGACTATCCTTTCTATATGTGATTTGTGAAAAATATGTTCTAACACCAGTACAAGCTATAGTATCTTAAAGGGCTGTAAGTTCCCTACTAACAGTCAGAGAGTTCTTGAGGATGAGATAATTTGTACTGAAATGAATAAAAACAGATCCATACTTCCTGACATTAAGGCATTCCAAGGCTTATATCACATCTTCTATTTTTGTTCCTGGAAAGTATAATGCTGTTCAATGCTCATTATTCTACAAATGTAAGTACCACTTCCTCTAATAATAGAATGTCCAATTGCAAGAATATCTTTTCTGAAGAATCTTCAACTTATAATACAGTAATATCTGCTCTATAAATTGTTACAAAGGAATGATCTTCATCACCATTAATCTTATCAATCCCACTGCTTTCATTGTGTATTAAATTTGCAAGCATACAATTCTCATCCTGCTGGTTTTGTACATGCACAGGTTGAGCCATGTTGCCAACATCTGTCTTTCTCTTCCTTTTTCTTACAGTGATGTTCTTCCATCCTTTTGAGTTCAGTTTTGATTTCTTCCTTTTCATGTGCCCCTTGCTCATTTTCTACCTTCTCTTTTGGAAAAATTATGCTTTTTTCTGTAGATTGAAGGTTTCCTGATGGAAAAATGTTATAATTCCCTGTAATCTGTGTGTTAAATAACAAAGCAGTGTCCTTTTTACTATGTATTCTCTTTACTTTACAGACATTTATCAGTTTTGTTTTCTTAGTTGTTATTTGTTGTGAGCTTCTTCCTTTCTTTTTTTTGTTTTCTTCTAAACACTGAATCCACTGATTGCTGAATACTTGTATCCAGAATTCTGAAGTTGTCAGGGGCATTGTCTTGTTTCATAGACAGACAATAAAAAGTTGCCAGACAATGTAAGTTATCTGTTTAATTAATTTGACTCACTCAAATTGCTGATTAGCAATAAAACAAAATATTTAATACAAACTCAAATAGATGTAAATCAAACATCATATTGGTAGAGAACTGCATAGTTGCCTAGTTTGAGCAATTTCTGGCTTGTTAAACTTGATTTCTGCATTAGTAGCTGTATTTAGAGCACAACCAAAAGCTGTTTACTGAATTTCCTGTTTGCACTTAATTTTAAAATCGTTTTTTCTCAAAACTTGCATATTTTCTGTCTTTGACCTAGCACTCTTGTGTGGGGTCATTTACTGCACTGTTATAACTTGATATTACTTGTGAACCTCTGCTATCTCTGAAAAAAACAAAAAAAAAAAATCTTGCTTTTTTCCCACTTTTCTGAGATTTAAAAAAGTTTAGTTACAGGCTTGCTGTTCCTGAACTGTTTGTAAGTTTCTGTGAGGCCATTTTTGCTTGGGCTAAAGGAAAGTCTCTCTGTTGATCAGTGGCAGTGAAAACATTGAGCAGCTCCCTGCCCCCGTGGGAGTGGTTACTTACTTGAAACTGTAGTTTTATTGACCAGTAGGGGTCATTTCCAAAACTCTTTCATCTTCCTCTCTTAAAACCTAGTTGCCTCATGGGTTTGGCATCTTTTCAGGCTTGTTGGCTGTTGGTGAAGCACCCACCAAGAGGAGAAAATGCTGAGAGAAGAAGGGAGCCACTTTTGAGATTTTAAGTATTTTTTCTCTGTTTATTTGCTAAGTTTTTCTGCATAGTTGCCTAGTTTGAGCATTTTCTGGTTTGTTAAACTTGATTTCTGCATTAGTAGCTGTATTTAGAGCACAACCAAAAGCTGTTTACTGAATTTCCTGTTTGCACTTAATTTTAAAATCGTTTTTTCTCAAAACTTGCATATTTTCTGTCTTTGACCTAGCACTCTTGTGTGGGGTCATTTACTGCACTGTTATAACTTGATATTACTTGTGAACCTCTGCTATCTCTGAAAAAAACAAAAAAAAAATCTTGCTTTTTTCCCACTTTTCTGAGATTTAAAAAAGTTCAGTTACAGGCTTGCTGTTCCTGAACTGTTTGTAAGTTTCTGTGAGGCCATTTTTGCTTGGGCTAAAGGAAAGTCTCTCTGTTGATCAGTGGCAGTGAAAAACATTGAGCAGCTCCCCTGCCCCCTGTGGGAGTGGTTACTGACTTGAAACTGTAGTTTTATTGACCAGTAGGGGTCATTTCCAAAACTCCTTCATCTTCCTCTCTTAAAACCTAGTTGCCTCATGGGTTTGGTGTCTTTTCAGGCTTGTTGGCTGTTGGTGAAGCACCCACCAAGAGGAGAAAATGCTGAGAGAAGAAGGAGCCACTTTTGAGATTTTAAGTATTTTTTCTCTGTTTATTTGCTAAGTTTTTCTGCATAGTTGCCTAGTTTGAGCATTTTCTGCCTTGTTAAACTTGATTTCTGCATTAGTAGCTGTATTTAGAGCACAACCAAAAGCTGTTTACTGAATTTCCTGTTTGCACTTAATTTTAAAATTGTTTTTTCTCAAAACTTGCATATTTTCTGTCTTTGACCTAGCACTCTTGTGTGGGATCATTTACTGCACTGTTATAACTTGATATTACTTGTGAACCTCTGCTATCTCTGAAAAAACAAAAACAAAAAAAATCTTGCTTTTTCCCACTTTTCTGAGATTTAAAAAAGTTCAGTTACAGGCTTGCTGTTCCTGAACTGTTTGTAAGTTTCTGTGAGGCCATTTTTGCTTGGGCTAAAGGAAAGTCTCTCTGTTGATCAGTGGCAGTGAAAAACATTGAGCAGCTCCCCTGCCCCCCGTGGGAGTGGTTACTGACTTGAAACTGTAGTTTTATTGGCCGTATTTGGTCAATTCCTGGCTCTTTCCAGCCCCTGCTATCAAGCACGCTTTAGCGTGCTTTAGCGCGATTTAGCGCAGAGTTGCCACTAGAGCAGCATCGGGCAGCATCGGTTTAACAAGGTTAAACTTTTTCTGGCTCCATAAAGTCTGTTGTTCATTTTTCCCTTAGAACTGCTCTACTAGTAATCTAAACAGTATATCCCTTAACTAAAAAGCGCAGCACTTGTTCCTAAAAAGCTTTTTTTTTTCTCCAAAAAAAAAAAAAAAAAAGCTCAGCACTTGTCTTAAAAGATCTTCTTTTCAGGCTTAGCACTTCTGTATTATACAAAGTCCCTCACTAGCGACCCCCCCCAGGAGTACCCACTTCCTTACTAAACCCTCTCTCATTCAGTTACACCCCAAACTTCTTAATTTCTCTAGCATGTCGAAGGGCCAGATGCTGGCGTCCTCTCCTGTCCAGTTGGTGAATCTGGGAATATTGAGGCAATGTTACAATTGCCTCATGTACACAGACAACCCTCTCCTCCTCCCAGATAACACAAATACTTGCAAGAGATGCAGCTATTTAGCCAAACTGGAGGCTGAGCTCTCTCAACTCAGGACTGGCAAGACCAGACAGGAGGAGAAGGCAACTACACACACCACAAAACCAGTCTCACATAAAGCTATCACAACAATGAATCAAACACATAAACACACAAAGACATACTCGGAGGCTCTGAGCAAAAATTTACCTAAACAGCAGAGGCCTCCAAAGCAGACACCCAAGCAACCGTCACATCATGACACACCACAGGCAACACATAAAACACAAAATCAGTGTGCAAAGCAGTTACAGCCCTTAAGGCCAAATACAACACCAAACATACTTGTCATAGGTGACTCCATAGTCAGACACACAGACGTCCCACTCACCAAGCTGAACAAGGAGAGGGTCACAGTAAGCTGCCTATCGGGCGCTAGAATCCGCCACATAACACAAGCACTCGGGTCACTCCACAGCAAGTACAAATATGACACAGTCATTGTCCATGCTGGTGTGAACGACCTGAGACGTACCTCCCTGGACTACATGAAAAGAGACATAGAGGAGCTCTCTGATTATGTAGCCCAGGCAGGTATGACCCTGACCCTGAGCAGCATCCTTCCTTCACCAAGAATGATGCCACAACATAGAGACAAGATGATCAGCTTTAACAATTGGCTTAATTTCTGGTGTCATTCAAAGGGGATCCAGTGTCTGTCTGCCTGGGATGACATGCTTGACAAGCCACGCTGCTTCGCAAGGGACGGCTTGCACCTGTCACCCCTGGGATTCTGGATATTGGCTAAGGCTCTTGCCACCCCCATAGTGCCTTTTTTAGGCAAGGCTCAAATTCTAAACCTACCACCCTAGAAAACAAAAATGGGAAGAAACTAAGGGTAATGCTGCTCAATGCCAGAAGTCTAAATCTCAAAATGCATGCACTCAAGGCCCTTCTCAGTATGGAGAACATCGATGTCTGTGCTGTGACTGAAACCTGGTTCAAGGCTCCTGAGAGCACCCCGGCACTATCAGGTTTTACCTCATATCATGCGTTCCGGCCCCAAAACCCGGACCACACCACAAAAGGAGGGGGTGTATCAATATTCATCAAGGATACCCACACCTCCAGGTTGGTGGCAATGCATGAAGCATCAGAAACCATCCAGGTGTAATTAACCATAGGCAAAACTGCTCTACAATTTGTAGCATACTACAGGCCACCCTCTCAAACTCAGGAATCCCACACAGCCTTCCTGAAGACACTGGAGGGTATAAATGTATCTCCAAACACCATTATATTGGGTGACTTCAACTACCCGAATATAGACTAGGAACATTACTCAAGCCCAAACTTCCTAGCCCAAAGGTTCCTGGAGTTCATAAATTCAAATGCCATGGAACAACTAGTCACCGTTCCCACAAGAGGAGAAAATATATTAGACCTCATCATCACAAACATGGGGACAAAATGCTCCACACCGGAAGTATATCCCTCATTGGTGAGATCAGATCATAAACTAATCTCACTGGATATCCACATCCCACCCCACCCCAAACAAAAAAGACCACAGTGAAGAACTTCTTTAAAGCAAACTTCACACTACTCAAGACTGGTGTGGTATCCTTCAAGGCCCCCGAGCCAGTGGAAACCACAACCCAAGCTGCGGAAGCCCTTACAAATGCCTTCTACGAACACCTCCAGGACTGCATGGATCAGGCAATCCCTAATAAAACCAAGACTCTTTCCACCAAGGGCAAATGTCCAGTCTGGTGGACCCCAGCCATAAACAAACTTTACAATAAGAGGAGAAAGCTGCTACATGATAGAGCAAAATCCATAAAAGAGAAGACACCTTTGATCATTATTAGTAAAAAAAATACGAGCTCTCATAAAATCATCCAAGGCCAATTTTGAGAGAAAAATTGCCATAGATTAAAAAGACAATCATAAGGCCTTCTTCAGCTATGTTAGAAACCTGGGTGGAAACTCCCAGATATGCTCAGAATTAGTCCAAAATTATACAAAAATCACTGAACCCACAGACATTGCCAACATACTGGCAGACAGGTTCAGTGCAAACTTCACCCCCCTCTTCCCCCCCCAAAAGGAGAGATAACTATCCCAGCGGAGTGCAGCCTCCCAGACATCTCCAATGCGCAGGTGAAAGCTGCTCTCTCTAAAGCTAAAAACACAGCATCAATGGGACCGGATGGTGTCCCCGGCTGTGTGCTACATGAACTCAATGAGGAACTAAACCCGCACATAAGGCAGCTGTTTAATCTTAGCCTTACCACAGGATACATGTCCAAGGAGTGGCGTATGGCAACTGTAGTCCCACTCCACAAAGGCGGTGCCTCTACGGACCCTGGTAATTACCGCCCCATAAGCTTAACAAGCCTGGTCTGCAAAGCTATGGAGAGGATCATAATGGAACTCATAAACAAAGACATAGGGGACTTGCAGACATTGGACCCGACCCAGTTTGGCTTTGTCAAGGGCAGATCATGCCTTTTGAACTTGGTCAACTTCTTCAAAACAGTCACCAAGGCCATTGATGAGGGAAAGGCAGTCCATACAGCCTACCTTGACCTTGCAAAAGCTTTCGACACAATACCCCACTCGGGTATTATAGAGAAACTTACCAGCTTAAATGTAAACCCATATGTCACAAGATGGGTTGCAAACTGGCTAAAGGACAGAACCCACAGGGTTAGAGTTGCTGGCGCCATGTCAGACTCCAAGCCGGTCACAAGTGGTGTCCCACAGGGCTCAGTCCTTGGCCCCCTGTTGCTCGGCATCTACTTCTCAGAAGTACAGGCTAACATAGGAGGACTATGGCTGACAAAGTTTGCAGATGACTGCAAACTGGGAGCCATAGTGGAAAGTACATCGGACTCAGATATCCTTCAGAGGGGTCTCACGGAAACTGATAGCTGGTGCCAGAGCCATGGCCTGAAGTTAAATGCCAAAAAATGTATAGTCATACCCTTCAGGAAAAACAAGGTCACCCCAAGCTACCATATAGGTGGCAATCCACTAAGCACAGAAGAGGTTATCAGGGACCTGGGGACCCAGGTTGACAGTGGCCTTTCTTTTGACACTCACATTGCTAAAGTGGTTAGAAAAACCTTCTACATTGCCCACCTGATCATGAAGGAATTCACATCCAGATCAAGTGAGGTTATTGCTCCCCTGTACTTTCCACTTATCAGACCAATGATCGAGTACAATGCCCCATTCGGGATGTATCTCACCCAACACCTGCAGCAATTGGAGAGACCCCAAAAGTTCCTCACCAAAAGGATAAAGGGACTCCAAAATCTGTCATATGCTGCCAGACTGAAGAAACTCCAGCTCTATTCAGTCGCATACCGTCTGCTCAGAGGTGACCTGTGCCTGACATACAAGGCCATGTCCAACCCGGAATTAATGGGCATGCTCCACCTCAAAAAATCCAAATCTACCAGATCCACTAGAGCAAGTGACTTAAACCTTAGCATGGATATAAATAGGACATGCTGGAGGGATAGATTTGTCACCCAGAGACTCCCTATGTTGTGGAATAAAATCCCGGTCCATGTGAGGCAGAGCACCTCGCTGGCTCTGTTCAAGAGAAATCTTGACCGGTGGATGGGAGATCGTAGGTTTACCCCGAGAATCATCTCTGTGTCACTGCTGGACAGAGGCACAACAAACTAATGGGCACAGTATTTTTTAAAATAAGGGGTGGCGTAAGCCACAAAAACTCTGGGCTAGGCTTATAAATGCCTTAGGGCAGATAGCCTAGTATAAACCTATGAACCTATGAACCTATGAACCATTGTATTCTGTTGTGGATATTATGGGAAGTGAGCTGCTTGAAACGAGATATAATAGTTTAAACTATGGTCGATAGTCGTGTTTCTTTTCTTTTCTTCTTTTTTTCTTTGGGGTGGGCTGGTGAGGTGTTGACAGGTGTGGTGGTATGTTTGGGGATGATTAAACAATGCTTTGTAGTGACCAATAAAAGTAGCATGAGGATAAATGCTTTGAGAGTGCATGCAGCTGCCTTATGTTTGAGGTGATGTGCAAGTGTGTTAGGGCTATGAAGGATGTTCTTGTTCACTTTAGGTGCTATGTTATATGTTTGAAGGTGGTTTCTCTCTGTTTCTTTTTTTCTCTCTCTCTTCTTTTTCCAGCTTTATTTTCTTATTTATGGCTAGATTTGTTTTGTTTAAGGTTTGGAGGGTAGCTGAGCTGTGTGGGTAGATTTTGTTTATGCGAGGGGCTTAGAGTGATCTGTATATAGAACCAGTTTGCAGGTAGGGTGAATGCAGTGAGTTGAGAACAGTGAAGCATTATTAATTTATAAGGCTCATGCAGCATTGGGAGATAGTTTCTTCATTATGCCCTCTTTTCACTTACCTTGTTCTCGCATAGATCGTGTGATTGTGTTCAGCTCCTGTTTTCTTTTTTGGGAAAGGAAGGGAGGAAAGAGTGGATGGGAGTTGGAGGAAATGATGGAGGAAAGATGTTATAATGATGTAATTTGGCGAAGGTCAAATGAAGAGTCAAAGGTCGAACATTTAGATTGATACAGTAGTTATGGGGAAAATATACAGAATATATTTAATGAATCCTTTGCCAAATGCAGACAAATTAAATTTAAAAGGTATTAATCACTTGGATTCTAAAGATAATCAGACTTCTTTGCTATGTTAATCAAAATAAAGTACAGAGACTATGTTTCCATGCACAGTGTGTAATTGTAGTTACTTGTTTTATTTTCAAATTTCTAATATAGCGTTTGTAATAGTAGACTTATTTATGGTTAATAGTGTGGTAATATATAATGAAATGCAAATAAATGAAATCTTGTTGCACATATTCATTGTATGTGATGAACCAAAGAAAGAAACATTGAGATTTTTGCTTAGCTGAATATTTTTATATCAGCTAAGTAGTTTATTTATTTAACATTTGTTAACTGGGAAAGTCTGACTTGGAACAAAGCCAGTTTTCAGAGGAGGCCCAGCAAGAAATACTTCAGATGCATGTCTTTGTAATGTGGGAGGAAACTGGAGTACCTGGAGGAAACCCACACAAATGCAGGGATGTCATGCAGACTCCACACAGAAGGCACTCAGGCCAAGAATCGAAGAAGAGAACCTCTTGCTGTGAGACGACAATGCTACCACTGCACCACTGCACCATCCATTATATGTTTACTTATGTTGATTATTAACTAACCTGACTTTACTGATGTTTCATATAACATATTAATACCTGTTTTTTGAATTTGTTGCAGATATTACATAGAGATTAACAAAACATTGCTGTATGGTAAAATGAGTATAATAGATACTAGTCATTTAATTAATTTGACTGTGATGAACCAAGGAAGCAAAAATTATAATTCAAACTTAATTGAACATTTGAGTATTTAGTGGACAGTTCCTTGGTTTTCCTATGCTGGTTGTTAACTAATCTGTTCTCATTCAGCTTATACACAGAATAACTATTGTTATTTGAACTAGTTTTAGATAATGTGCAGTTACTGATAAATATTAGAAGTTTGCATATATAGTATAAACATATAACTAAAAGATAAATACATACAGAATGAATATACTGTTGTCAAATGAAATAAATGTAATAAACCATTCATTTACTTTAAATATTTAAGAGGAAATAGAGGAAAGTTAGGCTTTGATTTTAGTGATTAGAAGGTAGGCTTTGATTTTAGTGATTAGAGGGTCTGTTTGGAATGGGATATTATTCAAGCTAGGAGTATTGAACTCCATGAAGACTGAAGGATAGAAAAGAAAAATATTTTTAATATTTCATTATATAATTATTATATTTTTGGTGGCTGCTATTATTAATATAATATATTTTACTGATAAAATTGAAAGTATTACATTTAAATCTACGAACAACTCAAGTTTCTTAAAAATTGTCTGTTAATCCTGACAAAAATATAAATACCATAGCTATACTTTCCTTATAATATGATGTGTCTAAATTGTATTTCTATTAATGTTAATGGTTTGAATAATGGATGTAAGCGAAGTAGTTTAAATAAGTACTTAATGTTATTCAATGCTGAAATTATATTTTTATAAGAAACAGATTTAATATAAGAAGACATAGATAGACTTAATACAAATTATCATTCTGTGATTGCTAGTCCTCACTATAAGCAGAAGAGAAGAGGTGTATCAATACTATGGAAGAGTTCTATCCCAATACTCAAAAGTATAAGTACATAAAATGATAAAAAATGAAGGCTTGGTCTAGTAACTTTAGAAATAAAAGGGAAATATATATTTTAATTAGTTTTAATGGATTCCAGAGACTGCTGCTAAAGTTGTTATACATCAGTTTGAAGAGATAATCTTAATTTATAAAGGAAGTATTATATTTGCTGGGGACATTAACTATGTCTTGAGTAGTAAAGAAACTAATGCCACTAATGGATGTAGAAAACCTGCCTCTGCTAAAGCCCCTATGGATTTTGTTTGTTTGTATAATATTAATGATATAAATGAATTCTCAGAATCAAATTCACTATTTTTTCATACATTTTTATATAGGCATGGCACTCAATCCAGAAGAGATAGAGTATGTATTTTAAATGATTTAAATTTAACTACAACACTGAGCAAAGTTATAATAGTCTATTGTCCTTTACCAAATCATACATACATTTAAAGTAATAGTAAACACAAATATTATTCCTATCAGACGAATACCCACAAATATAACCAATTTAAAATAATTCAAAGAATATTACTCCAAAGAAATTCAGACTTTTATAAATATAAATAATGTAGAGGATACATTTTATATATATATATATATATATATATATATATATATATATATATATATATATATATATAGTTTCACTTCAGAATCTTGAATTACTGAAAACTTGAACTTCATATGGTCGAGACCTTATGATCGAGTTTTCAGAAACTCGAAAGTCTGAACTGACATACAAAAAAATATCCAAATACATAGTTTCAGCAGGGTGACAAGCCCCCCTACATCCCCCACACCCCATACTTAAATATACTAACTCCAAGATCGCACTACAGTGGAGAAAAGGGAAATCTCCCATTCCACACTGTATGCTGAAGCTCAGAATGTGAGATTTCCCAATTCCTCACTATAGTGTGATTGCAGAGATGATATATTTACATACAGAGGATGCAAGGGGGCTTGCCACCCTGCTGAAATGATGTCTTTTGATTTTTTTTATGTCAGTTCAGACCATATGACGTTTGAGTTTTCAGTAATTCCAGATTCTGAAGTGAAACCATATATATGTATATATATATATATATATATATATATATATATATATATATATATATATATGTGTGTGTGTGTGTGTGTGTGTGTGTGTGTGTGTGTGTGTGTGTGTGTGTGTGTGTGTGTGTGTGTGTGTGTGTGTGTGTTTTTAAAAGTGTATTTATATGGTATAACTGTATGTTGGTATACAAATAAGAAAAAACAATGAACTAATAGATTTACTAGAAAAAGTAGATAATCTAAAATTAGTTATACAAAAACGTGATAAAAAGTTGTTAGAAAAATTTAGCAGATTAAATACAAAATACTTAGAAATTCTACAACACAAAATTTAGAAAAATTTAAAATTAATTTTTACTCCTTAAACCCTAAGAAACTCTACCAACTATCAATCAGATCAAAAATTATCAATACATCTAATCATATTAAAGCAGTTTACATTCCAAGTAGTAACAATATGGTTACAGAATTAGAAGAAATATTAGATGCATTTAGAATCCACTTTAACAAAATTAATCAATCTAATCCCAGAATAGAACCAAAAGATATAATACATCTTTTATAAAGAAAATATTAAAAATAAATTCTTGAAGGATGAAATAAAATTAATAGATAAACCTATTTTAATGACTAAATTTCAAATCAAATTAACAAATTAAAACTTAATAAATAGCCTGGAAATGATGGCATTATAAAAAATTATATAAATTAATGCCAAATGAGGCCTTAGTGGTACTGTTGAAAGTATATTAAATAATTAGAGAATTATCAAATATTCCTCCATCTTGGAAATATACTCTCAACTCACTGATTTTAAAATCTTATAAAAATGCAACAAAATGTTCTTCTTATAGACCATTTTCATTATTAAACATAGAATATAAAATATTTATGGTAATATATGCAAATAGGCTTAAACAATTTCTTTCCATGCTGATAAATGAAGATCAAACTGGTTTCATATTAAATGGAAATTCTTATGATCATATCAAAAGAATAATTACAGTAATTGATTTCACTAATATTACAAATGGAAACATAACCTTAGTGAGTTTAGATATTAGTAGTGGCTTTAATTCAGCTCATTGAAAATATTTATTATCTGTTTTGAAAGAGTTCCATTCTTCAAACAATTTCCTACAGTTTATTACATTTTTATGAGAAATATCTTGCCTATATAAATATTGGCTCATATATTTCCAAATCAATTAAAATTACTAAGGGTACTAAATAGGAATGCCTGTTATCACCATTAATATTTGCATTTACTATGGAACTATTTGCAAATTATATTAGGTCAAATATAAATATTAAAGGTATTCAAATAAATGATAATTTAAATTCTAAAATGCAAATTTTTGCAGAGAATTTTCTATTAAGCTTGAATGACTATGATCTTTCTTTCCATTATTTATTTAATTTGATAAAAAAAGGTTCCAGAAAATGTCATAACTTAGTTTTAATGATGTTTAAACTAAGATTTTTCTTATAAACTTTAATCCATATAAAATGAAGAAGAAATTGTCTAAATATATGGTGAAATACAATAAAATTAAATATTTAGGAATTACCTTAACAGATAAGGTTAAGGATATAATATCACTCCATTATATTAATAGCCTAGATATCATAAAACATGTTATTAATAAGTGGAATAAATAGCTTTCAAAATGGAAGAGATATTGTCACTAATTAAAAAGAACATTATTCCAAAAATATTATACATAATACAATCTATATCTCTTCCTCCTTCTAAGGATTATATAAAACAATTTAATTATTTGCTTCTGAGGTTTCTTTGGTTTCCTTATAAACCTATACTGGCATTAAAGCATTATATAATAGATTGGACAGTTGGAGGTACTGGCTTTCCAGATTTGGAATTATATACTATATCATCAATTATCAAAACAATAGTTTTATGGTTAAACTTTGACTAGTCTGCTAAATTGAAAGAAATCCATAAAAAATCTGGTTGAGATCTAATTATTCAATAACAATACTGCATAATAAAATATTAAGTAACAACTTTGACTGGTTGATAAAAGAATATTTTTCTGAAAATAGAAGCAAACCAATCAACACCTGTTATGTTAGTTATATGTTAAATCTATTTAAAAAAATGAATATATAAAGTATGGTTATTTTTATTATATCCTATTGTTTTTATGCACCATATTATTATTACATTTAATTTGTCATAAATGACAGAACTTAAGAAAAATGTAATATTCTAGCATCATTTGATAAATAATGGAAAAGTACATTCTACTGAATATATCTTGAATAAGTTTGGCATTAATGTAGAAATGTGGCTAGATATATAAATTTGTAGATGATTTATCAATCAGAAAATTGAGTCAATGTATCCAATATGAAACACAGTTCCTAAATTTAATGTATAACTAGCTTAGAAAGTTATAGTGCAAATAGAAAGGGATGTCTATGTAAACTATATAAAATAGTTAAAAACACAAAAACATATTGTAAAGAAAAGTATTGGGATTATTACTCTACAAGTGAAGAGAATATAGCAATAACCCACGCCTGGGTGTGGGTAATGTGGGATTTACCCACGGTTGGCATGGTTTGGTCCCGAGGGCGAAGCCCAAGGGACCAAACAAAGACAACTGTGGGTAAATCCTGCATTACCCACACCCAGAAGTGGGTTATTGCTTCGCCCTCGGGACCAAACAAAGACAACTGTGGGTAAATCCTGCATTACCCACACCCAGAAGTGGGTTATTGCTATTATACTATGACATTATTTAAGAAAAGAAATAATAACTTTTCTTAAATAATGGCATTGTATAATGCCTCTTTGCTGCCCTTCCGCAGCTGTCTGGTATCCATGGCAGCTCTGATGTACTGCGCATGCCTACGCAGTACATCAGAGCTGTGGCCAAAAGCAATGGAGAAAGCAAGATCTCCGTTGCTTTTTACTGTCTCGCTATGTTAAATGGGTTTAACATAGTGAGACAGCTTTAAAATAAGCAACAGACATCTCTGTTGCTTATTTTAAAGCTGTCTCACTATGTTAAACCCATTTAACACAGTGAGACAGTAAAAAGCAATGGAGATCTTGCTTTCTCCGTTTTAAACCTCGCTATGTTAAATGGGTTTAACATAGCGAGACAGCTTTAAAATAAGCAACGTTGCTTATTTTAAAGCTGTCTCGCTATGTTAAACCCATTTAACATAGCGAGACAGGTTTAAAAAAAAAGCAACGGAGAAAGCAAGATCTCCGTTGCTTTTTACACACTGTGTCGCTATGTTAAAGGAGTTTAACATAGCAAGACAGCTTTAAAAAAAGCAACGGAGATCTCCATTGCTTTTTTTAAACCTGTGTCGCTATGTTAAACTCTTTTAACATAGAGAGACAGTGTTTTAAAAGAGACTTATACTAATGGAAAAAGTCCAGGCGACCGGACCTTTTTCCATTAGTATAAGTCGATTTACAATGTGCACGCTGGCCAATCAGCGTGCACATTTTGGAATATTAATGGGGGGTCATGGTATAATAGGAAATTAATACTGTTGTCATCAAAACATACTACTCTTTCATTGCATAGGAATTTTATCACTCCATATGAAGTTCAATTAATATATAAACAAGAACATAGATATTGAACGTGTAAATCAAATATAAAAGCTGATTGGCAACATGTTCTATGATTGTACATTACTCAAACTATTTTGGGAAATATAAATTATTGCAATCTATTTTTAATGATAAATTCAAGTTAACTAAATCATTGTTTTTATTTAGTCTTCCAATTCCTGTATGTGTTACCAGAATAAAATATCCTCTTCTTTGCAGTATATTAGCTACAGCAATGAAGATCATTACCATTACAGTCAAGACAAGAACTAACAGAGCCCCCTCATATTATGCTACTTGGTTGAAATGTAAAGAACTGTTAGAATAAATAGATGATAATATTTAAAAAGTAATGTTAAAATGTAACTTTCAATATTTTATTATCTTGTAGACACCTCTGTGAATAGTTGATATTATTGGTTGGTATGACATCTTGTTTTTATAATTATAACTTCTTTTAAATATTTTTAGTGCCTCACATTGCTAATTTTTTTAAGTTTTAATAATAAGAAATACTAAAAAGAATGAGGAGTATATAATGTTGGTATACACTAATTTTTGTATATCATTTGATAAGCATGAAGCATTTTTCTCGTTTTCCTTTACAAATTATCTAATACATTTTGGGCATAGTCAACCACCCCAAAACTGTAAGTTAGAACAGGGAGAGCAAATTTCTCTATAGCTTGGACTTTGTTCCTAGATGTCAGAGCTGTTTTTAGTATTACCACACAGTGGTGCAGCAGTAGCAGTGTCTCCTCACAGCAAGAGGTTCTCTGGTTTGATTCTTGGCTGGGGTGCCTTGTCCCCAGGCCTCCACTGAAAATCGTCTTAGTTCCAAGTCAGACTTTTCCAGTAAACAAATGTCAAATAAATAGTTTTAGTCTTCTGAAATATTCCTTATGAATTTGTGTTCATATTTGTTCATGTTTTATTGTTGATCATTCAAATCCCAAACAGTTATACACTGCCTCTTGCTTAAGCTCCTTTATTTCACATCCATGTCCCAGATTGATATTTTCTTGGTGCTCCAGCTTTCCTGCTTTAAATGTTGCTTTTGCACATTTATCAAGACCAAATGACATTCTTATATCATCTGAGAAAGTTTTAATCACTTGAAGTTGTGCTTTCAGTTCCTCAACTGATGAACTATACAGTTTTAAATAATTTACAAAAAGAAGATTAGATGTCTTTACACTTTGTTGTTTTCTGGGAGCCAAATTGTAACATGACCTAATCTGTTAAGTAGACAGCTTAATGGGCAAGACAAAAGAGTAACAGTGGCAAAGGGTAAGCCTAGAATAACCCCAGTTCAATTTTTATCCCTGGTATAATATTTCGTCCTTTATCATGAATTAGCTACACTGTAATGTAATTTATCAATGTAGGTTATACCTTAGTCATCTGAAAGCATTCCTTTATCCAGGAATGTGGAATGCTGTCATTTTATTTTTGTAATCTATCCATGTTATACTTAGATTCTTCCCTTTTTTACTATTCTTCATTATGGCTTTATTTAACAGCAAATTATCATTTGTTCCATATAACTTTCTTTTGTTACCTTGTTGTTCTATTGCCATGACTTTGTTTTCTTCTAAAGGACTATAAACTCTGTTGGCATCAATTCTAGTATATAGTTTACACATTGTTGGAAGGCAAGTTATTGTTCTATAGTTTTTAGGATAGCTTGCAAGTGGAGTATCATTTTTCCTGCTGTTAACAGGGTTATTGTCTGTTCAGGATGTGCATATAAGTAGTTCTTACTCAGGACTAAATCTTCAAGTAAAGATGTTAATAGTTTTAGCCAGAAGTTGGGTACTGAATCTGGTTCTAGGTTTTTCCATTTAAGAACTTTTCTTATTATGTTTCAAATTCTCTGGATGTTACTTCATCCCTTTTTATATCCTGTATATTTGAACTTCTTACTGTTTATTTTACTCCTATCCATTCAGCAACAGTGGCAAAGGGAATCTGCCCTGCCTCACACACCAAACTCCTTGGGGTAATAATTGATGACTGACTCAAATATGACATGCACATACAACAACCATCAAAAAAAAAAAAAAACCCCACCAAAAACTTGGACTACTTTATAGGAACAAAAAATTCCTCACCACTGCCAATAAACACACTTTTGTGCAGGCAGTTCTCTTACCTAGTCTTCTATATGCTTCCCCCATCCTTGTCAATACCCAAACTACTTCAATGCAGAAACTGGAACAAACATACAACAAAATTGTCAGATTTATTTTAAACTAACCAATCTTGTCGCATCACTGCCTCTCACTAAACAAACTTCAGTGGCTGGAATTTCCACACCTTCTGCTACAATCGCAATTCCACACTACCTTTTCCATACTCAATAACCCATCTGCCTGCCCTGCTCTCATCTCCCATGTTACACTTAAATCTCACCCCCCCCCAGCCTCTCCGGAGTACTGATCAGCATCTTCTCTTAGTTTATAAACCCAAAAGGAATATTGGCAAATACTTTACAAACACTCTGTCTGACTAAATTGTAACAAACTCCCTCTCCATATTAGATCCAACCTTTCCTTTCCCTGTTTTAAAAAGAAGCTTAAATCCCACCTACTAAACTTGAAATTATGCTGTTGCCTTAACCACACATACCCCAGGATTCATGAACGTTGCGCCAGGCGGACGCATAGCGTAGGCGTTACAACGCCAAATATGGCCGCCGAGCGATTCAGGTACGATCCAATCCCACGTGCACTACCGGCGTGCGCCGGATCTGCGCCGCCTCCGGCATAGGTATGCTAAACACCCCATGTGCGGTGTTGCACCATGCAAATGAAGGCATATAGCGATCCACGAAGTGGCGCAGGCGTAGCATAAGGGCACGGCAATGTAAACCAAAAAAAAACGGTTTACATTTACCCAAACATAACATAGGAGTAACGGAAGGCTGTCAACGTCAGGTATCACACTGTTGCCATATGCCAATGGCGAAAGACACAGAGAATGTCAAAAGAAAACATGCACAACATGTAAATAATAACATAAATGGTATGTCCACAGAAACTCACAGCAGAACCCCAGGACATGTCTGCGGAAGGTGTTAAACAATGAAATAATATGACAATGTCATAAAACAGCAGTGTAATACACATTGGCTTCACAGCCACAATACACCATGGTATGCATGGAAAGCCACATCCACGGTGCAAGGGTTGCCAAGGACTCGCGGCAGTGTTCAGCATGGTAACTATGAATTAGTAGTCAATGCCATGCAAATGAGGCAGATAATACTGAATCGCAAAACCCCCGCCGGCGTAAGGCTGTACCAAATGGCGCAGTGGTAATACACCGAGGAGTGGCTCAGAGGGAATACATGTCACCTGCAGAGGGGTGTGCCACTGTAGGAGGAAGCACATTGGAGCTCAGCAAACCTGGGCTGTACATTGCACATCACAGCTGCAGGACCGGCGTGTGGGGAAATAGTTGAGCTGAGAGCACACAATGCGCGCAGAGGTGTATGTGCACGAGGATGACTACGTTCCCTTAACCCAGTCATGTGACGCTCGCCCCGCAAATAACATCGGAAACAGGAAGGTGATGTTGAGAATATGAGGAAATGCAGAAGCAGTGTAATTGGAGTAGTAATGAGCAATCAACACTAATCAACCCACGAAGGCCAATCAGCGGCAGCTGACAACTCTGCATGCAGAAACCTGCAAAATGGGATAGGGGAGGCATATGAATGCAAAGAAAGTAGGGGAGGTAGCAGATTGCAAAGAGTGAAGACCTGACACAGCAGAGCCAAGTAGACAGGCAGCATAACGGCGGCGGCACACAAAACGCACGATATGCCATGTCCCAGAAACTACACATGACAGGGCTCTGCAGGATGCATGCCAGGAAATAGTAGGTGCAACGTGCAGAAACAGTAAGGGAAGGTCGAAAGGTACTCCACTGCAGGCAAGAGTAATGCAACACCAAAGGCAACAGCGTTGCAGTGCCAATGGTAAAACATGGAAGATAATCCCCAGATACGGCCGCACAGACACACCCTATGACATTACCGGGTGTACAGCACAACAGTATAAAGTGTGAATGCACACAACACACAGCCATGTATTCCCAAACGCCACACCATAGGTGTAAACACACGGGGAACTTTTAAAATGTACATGTTGGGTGCCGTGGCCGTGATCCATCAGCATGTGTTAGAGACAGACGGAGTTGTGGAGGATGGTGCCGACAACTACCATAGGCCTCAGAGGAGAAGGAGAGTGTTCAGACCAAGGGTAACCTACCAGGGGCTACAAGACCTGGAGATAGTAGAGCGTTACAGGGTGGATAGGGACACGTTACAGCAAATAGTGGAGCTGTGCTGGCCACGCTTGAGAACAAGAAACAACAGAGGGGAGCCCATCCCAGTGGACACAAAGGTATGTGTAAGCTTGCGAATACTGGCCACAGGTACCTTTCAAAGGCCAACTGGGGATATAATGGGCATCTCACAGGCATCAGCATCCAGGGTACTACACCAGTTTCTGGATGCCATGTTACCACATGCCAATGAGAATATATACTTCCCCAGATCTCAGGAGGAGTTGGCTAGCAATATGTGCCACTTCCACCGTGTGGCACAATACCCGGAGGTACTGGGTGCGATAGACTGTACGCACATACAAATCAAGTCACCACCTGGGGAGCAGGGTAGACGCTACATAAACCGCAAGTGATTCCCCTCCATCAATTGCCAGGTCATGTGCAATGCGCAGGGCATTATCATGGATGTGTGTGCTGGCAGCCCTGGAAGCTACCACGACTCCCATATCTGGCATGCCTCACAGCTGTACTAGGTATTCGCCAGGGGGGACATCCCACAAGGCCACCTTGTGGGGGATGCTGGCTATGCACTGGAGCCGTGGATGATGACTCCCATCAGAAATGCACACACACATGCAAGAACGCCATAATGAGGCACACGCACAAACCAGAATAATCATAGAGCATGTGTTTGGGATGCTGAAATCACAGTTCCAGTGCTTGGATACATCCGGTGGAGCCCTGCAGTACTCTCCAGGCACATGTGCCCACATATTCATAGTATGTGCCATGCTACATAATATGATCCTGCGGAAGCAGCTGCTGCAGGGACATAATGGTGAAGGGCCACAAAGCTCACCACAACTGCCAAGGCCAGTCCAGGCACAGATGGTTCAGGACCATGAACACACTGTGCCAGCCCCAGTAGGCAGAAGGAGGCGTACCCAATATGCCTATGCCCTGGCAAAGAGGGAACGTATAGCACATACTCTGACAGCATAGGCCCCATGGACTGACACCTCCCTACCTGCACACACAGTGAAATGGACGGCACACAAACATGACCACCCGTAAAGTGTACCGTATGGGTGGCCCCATGTGTGACTCCAACATAGGCAGCACCCAAACACTGTACACCCAACAGCCAGCGGAGCATGGAATGCCAACACCTGAACCGTACGCGGGTCCTACAGCAGATGGCGTTGCTGTATGCTGCCACATTCACTGCAAGGTGTATACATATAGACATGTAGATATGTGCATATACAGATATGTAGATAGATATAATTACATATATAGAAATATATGTACACATATACATATAAGTACCACAGGTAAGACAGGGAATCAGAGGGATGTAAGGTGACAGAGATGTAACACGCGATATCTGTACATAGTATACATAGTGAAAGACAACCTGAGCATCCGGGAGGTTTAACAGAAGAGGAAACCGCCACCCATGGAAAGGTCAACATACCGAAATGCATAGCCGTGAGTCGGAATGATCGCCAGGCCACAGCACAGTAACAGTACATGCGCGGGTAATACTATGATGATATGAGGGGGGAGGTAGACACTGCCGCCGGTGATGCGGCCCATGCAGGTACTGTGTGCAACTGTCCCCGTGACTGCCGCAGTATGTGTATGTGTGCGGTGAGGGTGCCGTGTGTGTCGCTGTGCGAGTGTAATGTGTGTGCCTCTGTAAAATGTGTATGTTGGTGCCATGTTAGAGGCAGAGTGGAATAGCATGTGTAGGCATACAGTACACTAGCCACAGGCATATATACACCAGTAGTCCCAAAGAAATACTTAGAGCCCCACCCTGGCTAGGCGTTTGGCGACGTATAACGATGCAAAGTGACAATGTCCCAGAATGTAGCACAGGAATATACCCCACATGAAATGGAAAGGACGTATGTACTAATCATGACCGTATGTATGACACCGATATGCTAATTGCAAAATGATACGTCAGCAAAGTCACACAGCAATAGGTATGTACCGCGGAAATACACATGTGCTACCCCGGCACTGACCATGGCCACGTATCGGCCCGTAAACACCGCTGTGTGTTCTACAAGTGTCAAACAAGCAATCGCCACCTGAATAGGTGTCAACCACTGGCAAACAGGCCATCCCAAGTACAGGACCACAATGACTGTAAATATCTGGGACCGAATGACAAGGGATAGTCATTACGTACAAACAACCGCAGATATACCACTGATGTGACGGAGGAATACATGCAGGAAGCACACATGCAGGCGATACCAACACCACATGACAACAACACAACCCACACTCCCAGACCAACAGACAATTAACTGTCAACTCCCCAGGCAGGGATGGAGCACACAGACAAGCATACCATGTATGTAGAGATGCAAGGCCCACAACCCGTATCCATCACCTACAACCTCCAATATTCCCCATCGTACATATTAAAGGGATACAAGCCGTAATAGCAGCACAAACATACAGGCAGTCAATGACAGCTGCATAACCGCAACATCTCGTGTGGGAAACACTATCAACAGCGGATCCATACTTGCATCCGTTGTTTAAAGGAATACAACAGCTATGTTACACATCCGAATGCAAAACGCCATCAACAGATGCCGTCAGGACAGGGACACCCACATGTCGAACATAATACCATACCCAACACACACAATCCACGGCTAACACCACTGCGAAATGTACCTGTCGCCACACATAGCGGCTGCAGTTACACATAACATAACACAATACAGACCATCTCCACGAAGGTAGGGCAAATAGCCAACGCCCAGGTGAGGAATGCAACCATACCCTAGTTATGACGTGTAATGTACGAATGGAGTAGATGCACAGGTGATATGCGCACAAGTACACACTGAGGAACAGCAATTGGTGTGATGAACCCACATGTTGCAGGTATCGACGGATATAAGGATGACTCCCAGGATATTCAAACCGTATGCTCATACCGAACCAGCAGTGTACAATGGAAAGAGTGAGAAACAGGAATACCGATACACGGAACGAAAAATGGAACGAAACACCGACAAGGTATGTAGAACCCACGATATGTACGGGTGTGTAACGCATGATGTGTATGACGAAGCTGTACTGTATGTGAATGGTGTTTATAAGTAATGATACTTGTCCATAATGCAGAGAGTGGTGAAAGGTGGTTATGTAGTGCTATCCTGCTGAGCATACCAACGACTGTGGACACCGTGTGCACAGCAGTGGGACATCATGTACACAGCCGGGATAACACAAGGGCTGCCACAGGGGGGCATAACAGAGAACAATGCCATACCACACGCCGATGCTGGCAGTGGATGTCCAACAAGGAAGTGCCATAGCAAGAGATAGGACATGTATGTATACTGTCACAGCACACATGTGTATGGGCATATACCGATGTCATACGTAATGTGCCTGACGGCACGCATGCCTTGCAGTAGGGGATACTATGTCAACTATGTGTAATGTAAAGCTGTCATGGTGGATATGACAGACATCATACACAGTATCACAGGCATATCATGCATAATGGAGTAATTGCCTATTGGTATGTACAATAACAGGATACATATGGCCTGTAGATATGGGACAGAGTAGTAGCATAATAGCCATCTGAAATGGAAGGAACACCAAGTAACCATGCCCAAACGATCTGTAGCAGGTGCAATGTGGGCAACAATGAAGTCTGGCAGGTCCATGTGTAAACACATGTGCAGTGTACACAGTAGTGTCACCTCCCCATAGTAGTGTCCAGTGAACAGCAGAGGCGGGTGTCAACTGCATGTTTACATAGTACTGCTGCTGTGGTGGTACCATGACTACGTGTCACTCAAACAGCAAGGGAGCTATCACATGAACAGTGCCACTGCATGTCCCTGTGGGATGTGCACAGGACCTATGTTCCACAGCATGGTGTGTGTTGTGTCTGCGGAAGTAACACAGAAGCCCAGCCCATGCAATGTGGCATGTGTGCACATATCCATGAGTGGTCCGTTCACACTGCCCACTGCAATTGTCATGTATGAGTAGTACATGCATCAGTAATGCGGAGGACATGGTCTGTGTCAGAGCAGAAGACACCCCTGTGTATGTGGTATGCAGATATGTACAGATGTGTTTTCCATCTGTCAGCCGCATATGTAAACTGTCTGAGCCTGGTACACATCATGGCATGACAATGCTGTGCAATGTAAGGTCATAGCCATTGGGAAAGGTACACCACGGATGTGGTATTGTAAACTTGACCGTGTGTAGATGTGTGTATGCCACAGGTACAATGGCTACCTATGTACCAGCATCACACACAGTACAGATAGGTGTGGCCCTGCAGAAGTGTATCCATGCCACTGTGGAATACGGTAACCACAGGACCATGTGGGGCATTTGTGTGTACAGCAACTATGTACAATTTGATATGCATGTACGGGGCCAGTATCCATGTGATAGTCAGTGGATGAATGTTGCTATGCAAAGGTGATGTGCATGCACCATGTGTCATGCATCCTGATGCCATGACACCCACAAGATATATCTGCCACACCGACACCCGTATGGTTGTTATCAGTACGAGCTGGTGGAGCTATAATGGTGCCAGGTATGTAGATGTGGGATATCTAGGCATGGACAGTACTCTGTGACAGCATGTTGTGTATGTAAGCAAATAGTGAACATGAGGGGCCCCATGACTGAGGACTGTGTAATGCCATATGTACCTGACATGTAGTAGGTAGCATGATATGCTTGCACCACTGTGTGTCCTGTCCAGGAGTCATATAGCCTAACATCCTGAGACACAGGGTATGATGTGCAGGTGGATGTGTACGTTGCCAATACCAGAATGTGGAATGGTGCTGAAGGGCAATGTGAGGACAATGTCTGATTTGTTGCCCTCTGTACCACACCAACCACCCATGCAATGGTATGACAGGTGGCCAGCATGTGTATGTGGCGTGCTGTGGCACACAGAAGCCCAACAAGGGTGCCAGTAAAGGCATGGAGGTCATCAATGTGTGCGTGAAGCATGTTCGGGAGGATGTGCCCCAGTGCCATACAGAATGGTCCAGTCATGGGTGTAAGAATGCAGTCCCACACATGCAATGCAGTGCCACCCATGTGTAGTGCGATAGATGCGGCAGTGTGACGGTCAAGGTACACAATGTCCGACAACAGGCTAGCAGTGAATTCAGTGGGCTGGTGTGGAGACACATACCAAACAGGTTGGCGGGACATAACAGCTAGGGAGATCAGAAGGTGACATTGGGCCAGTGTCCTAGGACCTAACGTGTGCATGGCAGTACCATGTATGTGTCCACAGGGACACTACGATGTCCATGTATGGATTGCAACCCTGTAGTGAGTGAGAGTGTGTATTGTTGGTAAGTACACCATTGCCTGGCATGTTGCCAACATTATCTCAGTCTGCAATGCCTGGGTGACTGTTGTACGTGACATTGAATGTGGATGTAGCCAAACAACACAGACATACCACCACACTGCCTGAGGACCCACACTGCAATGTGCGGCAGTCATGTGTAGGTAGCTAGCCTTGGAGCATGTGATGGACCACGAGGACCCACCATGGCTGACAAGTGATGCACCCCACACATGTGAATATACACCACCATGCAACAGCCTGCACATGTGCCCATACAGCAGATGTGCATGGAACATGACCACCACCGTGGCGTCTGTGAAAAGGTCAGTACCGCCATGTCTCTGTGTGGAATAGCATGGTCCCTACCATTGTGTACATGCTACGGAAGTGCACTGTGGTATGTGTCAGCATAGTTATGTACACTGTCCATCTGCCGGGGTGTCATGCCATTAACAACTCCTGTCAGCAGACGTCAGTAGTACTGGCTGTAGAACACATGTTCCATGTATGCTGTGATGGGTGTGTGTCCAGGGTGTGGCTAGCAGGGTCGTGAAGCATATGTTCACCTACCAAAGGGTGGATAACCCCAGGTTTAACACACCAGACACATGGAGGTATTGTGCATGCTGAGGGTAGTGTAGGTATGGTATGTGTTGTGTAATGTGTCACCCATCTGGGTGGAGTGCATGCCTCAAGCATGTGTGGGTACATGGGTGTCCATTCTAGGGAAGTGTGGGTTGCTGTCAGCACATGGCAGTATCAGCTGTCTGAGGCCCAATGTACAGTATGACAACACAGACAGCATGTAACCTGTGGTGTACAATGTAAGCTCTGTTGCATGTCACAATGTGTCTAGCGGTCACAAACATGGGTATCTGCACATGGAGCACCTACGATGCATTGTGTTTGGCAAATATCCAGTATGTGTGCAAAACACTGTGTGATGTGGGATCCCCTCACCTGTGTGTGTTGCAGTCCAGGTATGTGCCTGGGAGGTATGATCCTTGTACAATCTGTACTTGCAGGTGTGCTGTGCAGAGCAGGGAGGCAGGTCCCAGGCACCGCAGATAAATGTGAGTGGTGCACTAGTGTGTGTGCCTTGCTTGTGTGCAGCACAGTGGAAGGTGCAAGCATTGTCCCACATGACCCCATGCCGTGCCTGCCTGTTACAGCCCTGCTGGAGACAGTCATGTGACACCGCCACAGAGGCAGTATAGCATGTGAAGATGTACATGTGTGCTCCACATCCCAGGCAGATGTCCACAGGTCATGTGTGCCACAGCAGTGTGGTCGACCAGGACTGTCATAGTGGTCAGATACCACATGCCTGTATAAGTACAGTATGAGCATAGGCAACAGTTGCAGTGACAGAGTAGGTCAATGTACAGTGTCCCTGTGTTCAGACCACTGCCTACTGTACACTTGGCTAGACACACACCCAGAGGGTGAATATACCGGTGAGCCATCACATGTCCCAGTACACGTAGCCTGTGTAATGCCATCACAGGGCGGTCACAATAACACGTTGTATGACAGATATGTTGTACCAGGTGATGTGTCATGTGTGCATATGTTGAGTTGCACAGCTGTTCACACGTCTGCAACATATCAGTGCATGATGCCTAGTGTAACATGATGTGTGGAACTGCACTGTGATCCACAACAGGGTCATCTGAGACAGGTGTGTTGTGAATGATGTAACCCATGGTTTCATGGGATATACACTGGTGCTGTTGGCTGCCATGCTGGGGGCCACCAGTGGTGCCTGCAGTGGTCATACAGACATACTGCACACATTGTTCTGGCAGGAATGTCCATTGTTGTAGATGATGTGTTACTACGTGAAGGTAGGTGTGTGTTGTGAATGTTACCCATCCAGATGTGACCATCAGGTGCAGTCATGGTTGTCGACAGCATCACACCCATCCACAGCTGTCAGAACCCTGTCCCCAGAATGGGTGTCAGCCGCCCTCGTACTGTGTGACCTATGTGCAGATGGCGGAACACCTACTACTGGCTGGCTAACAGTGTCATCTAGGAAAGCTATGTGATGGCTGGAATACGCTGTTATAATGTATAATGATGGTATCCCAATGAAGTACATGGAATCACACACAGTAAGCCATGGCTGGCATGTAAACCATGTACAACAATGACTGTGTGACAGACACAAACAATGCGGAGCCATGTCGAACATGCACCCATGAGAACACCAAATGATGTATGTTGCACATATCGATGTACAACTGTCAGCTATGGGCACAGCATGGATGCAGTCACATATCCCCCACAGGCAGTACCACGCCATGTAGGTAGGGGGGCATTGCATGACTACATGTGACAGTTGCTGTACTGCCACATGTACTGGATATCCGTCATGTAGGGGTAGCAGTGGTACGTGACTGTTGGACATGCCTGTACATATGACCATGTCCCACAGGGTATGTGTTACGTGTGTACAACACGTGTTGTACCATCATCAAGCTGTGAAGTGTATGGCTGCCAGTGTACCTGTGTGACATGTTCTGCAATGGGTGCAGAGGTACACAGTAGTGCATTGCATGCCCACATGCCCCACACAGGTGCATAGCCTGAACATACAATACAAAGAGGGTGTTGGATCATAGCAACCCACATGAGGAGATGGGTATGGGTGGCAAACCACTACCATCTGTCCGGGTAAGGTGTGCATGTCCATGACACATTAGCACCCGAGAAGCTAGCAGTACAGCAGTACAGGGTGGCATGCATATATGATCACTAATACCCCTGTGTGTTCCACCACTGGTCTGTGGACAGACAGACACCAACACAATGTGCAGCATTGACATGTGCACAGCACATCACCGCTGGCTACTGTAGAACAGGCTTACTGTGGAGACATGTGCACAGAACGTCTGCGCCAGCCACACTCAAACACGTTATGTGTTGAACCCCACCATCATTGTAGCCCATGCCACAGACAGATGTTCACGCATCTGTGTATGTACATCTGGGAATGTCCCTGGCCTAGCAGTATAACTGTGTCAGTGTTGTGAACAACATACTGCATGGGCTGTGTGTGTGATGTGTGCATCATACGTGTATAGTCCAATGGATGATACCATCAATGGCCCTCCTATGTGAACATCCCTGTCCCCATACATGGATACCTATGCTGTGCCCAACACCACGGTCCCTGTGGGAGGGATGGTGCTGTGTGGTGCACCAGCTGACATGGGGGTGGCAGCAGGCACTGGATGTAGACATATGTGGTACCCATGTCAGGCCAGGCTACCATCCATGTGCATGGGATAGCAGTGTGTGGGCACATACAGCACTGTGTTGAACAATATCACAGCACATAGCACCTGTCAGGGGTAATGTGTATGCATGGATGTGCGGTATCAGCATGCACCATACACACCCCCACCAAGCAGCATGCTGCCTACCTTGCAGAAGGCCATTGTCCACACCATGATGATAGACATGTGTAATGTCCATATACACATAGCAATGACATATGGAATGGACAGCCACCCTGCCAATATCAGTACCCCCCAGGTGGGACACATCCCTATGCCATGTATGTGACATACCCTGTCATACCATGCAGCCCTGCCTAGCCAGGCTGCACATGCTATCACAGTCATACATGATGCGATGGACAAATGGCACTTGCACTATCAAGCGTCCAGAGCAGTAATGTGGCACTGATGCACCCTGTGGTGTCACAGGTGCTGTGTGTTGGTGTGTACAACATGCGCACGCACATGCTATGTATGACCTTCCCTGCTAATGTCATATGGTTACACAATGTCCCATGTGTATCACATGTGCAATACAGGTGAGCCGTGGCAGGTCGTCCAACACCCGTACAGTGCTGTGTAGATGTACATGGCACAACACATGCATGTACAGGTGTCCATGTGTATGTGTGCAGTGCCACTGCTGACGTTCATAATGGCTGCGTACGCGATGCCTAGTGACATATACACAGCATCCAGGTGAACAGTAGAACTGTGTGCACAGTGGGACACGTGCCAACTGGTATGAACACAGGTGCAGGCAGGTACACATGTCCACAGCAGGTTACCATCAACATGGTGTGTGTACAGTGTGATGAGTTGACACACAGACATGATATGATACCCACTGCTTAATGGTGTGACAGCAACACGTCAGCTGTGTCAGTGCCATGATGCATCGCAGAGATTACTGTGCAGATGTCGTACATGTCATAGCAATGTATGTCCAGTGGTATGCCAGTACATCAGTGTAAATGTGACCTGTCACCATCATTATGTCTTACAGATAATGCCACGTTCCCGGCTGCCGGCCTTCAGCCGCCAGGAGGATGACATAATCATACCGTTGCTCCATGACAACTATGACCTGCTATTCAGCCATGTTCCACAGCAAGCACAGCAGCGGGATGACCTGTGGCAGGATATGCGCAGGAGGGTGAACAACATTGGTGACAGCAACCGAACCTACCAGCAGATACGCCGACACTGCACAGACCTAATATGGCACGCGAAACAGTGTGCCGCAATCGCCAGAGAACAAGGTGGAACAGGTGGTGGGCCACCAACCCAGCACCCACTCACACACACGGAGGAGCTCCTGGCCAGTCTGGGGACACCCAGGGAACATCATGCAGAAACACTCGCTGCCATCGTGGAGGTGGGTGTCCCCCAACCAACGAGCCTGGAGCTGCCTGGTAAGTCAGTCTTGCATGTGTGTATGATAACTGACGTAGGTGTGGGTGTCACAGTACACCACATAATGTACCAACACACGCCAGGTATATGGCCACACAAGCTGCATACTACAGTATGCTACGTTGTGTTTGCAGACATGTGCATAACACATGCTACCACACAGGTACATGATGTGACATGCACAGTGCTTACTGTGGCTACAGTAATGGATAATGTGTATACTGTTGTGTCGCCCCTATACAGATACCTCTGGCGTGTCGCACAGCCATGGGTCCGTCGCAGGTGAGACTGTTGCTAGTAACAGGCATGTTACAGTGTATAGATATCCGCCATATGGCCAGGTATGACATGCACACCTGGGTCTGCTCCAGTCACGGTATACAGGTTGCACCACCTGACACACACGCCACCCATGTACAGTAGATACAACCATTAGTATACACCGGCATGACACCACATAACCCATCGGTGTGATATGTGCAGTCAGCTATGCATACAATGGTGGAGGTGTTCTACAATGGCTGCATATGTAGTATGCATCGGAATGCCATTTGTGGTATGCACACAGTACCACATAGTGAGCTGTGATCTGGCCAGCACACAGGTGTTACCAATGTGACCTATGCCCCTGCATTGTGTGCACATGTTGTGACATGTCTCATGACATGTCCCATGCACGTGGTGTTCTGTCTGCAACATTGTCACAACATGACATGACCTGCGCCTGACATAGCAGACATCCACACTGTCTGCATAGCCCTTGGGATTATGACACCTCAGACTAGTATGGGTGTATGTCACATGGGCCACCACAGGGATGTGTACACGATGCCCATCACACACAATTGTCCATGACCCAGTCAAACATGGCCATGGGTGATACCCACAGGCATGTTGCCACACAGTACATCTGGAGTGGGTGGACACCTTTGCACTTTGTCCACACATAGTGCGATCATAGCTGTAGTGGACCACCTGTACATCTGATGTGGTACACCAGACAACCGCGATGCCTGTCTGCAGCCACTGGAGGTGCCACCCATGTCTACCATATACGTGCTGTGGAACAGCATGACTGTGTTGCAGACATGGCAATGCAATGCATCCATGTTACGCATCGCACAAAAACATACCTGTGTCTTGCTGACATGCAGTGGCACAGTGCCTGTACTCCCCACTGTATAGCTATGTACACAGCTCACACCAACCACACCTGCACAGACATCTTTGTTACACATGCATTCTATCGCTAGCCTGTACACATAACACTGCACTGTGACGTCCAGTATGATGCGGTGCATGTGGTGGGACACCATTGTCACATGTCCACATGTTATCGCACATGTTGGCGGAGTACATGTCAAAGTGACACCAGCCATGTGTACTGTTAACCTGCCTGTGGACACACGGTGTATCTTGGTGATGCATGCAAACTACCATGAATGTGTGTACTGCATGCCTACTGAAATGACACCTGCTTGATGTAGTGTGCACCCCAGGGCAGTATGCATACTACCACTATTAATGTTTGGCCTGCATTCACTGAGCTGTGGTGTGGGAATGCTGCATGCCATCTGCAATATCACATGCATGATGTGTCTGCGTGTGTGTGTGTCTGCGTGTGTGTCAGCGTGTGTGTGTGTGTGTGTGTCTGTGTGTGTGTGTGTGTGTGTGTGTGTGTGTGTGTGTGTGTGTGTGTCTGCGTGTGTGTGTGTCTGCGTGTGTGTAATGTATCTTACAGTATGTCTTTGTATTCACAGGTGGTGTAGGTGCGTTCCCCTCCTGCGGTCCATCTGATGCTAGTGTCCCCACAGATACTAGCGGTGATGACCATATGCATGAGGCACAGGCAGGGTTGCCAGGGGCAGAAGCTGTGCCATTGGTTAACATCCCACCTATGTCTCCTTCATCTCCGCACACGGTTCTGATGCCGACACATACCACATCACCATTGCCCATAGAGGAAGGACAGTCAACGTCTGTTGGCATTGAGCAGGAATGTGTGGTGGCTACAGAAGGTGCGGGTACACACCATGTTGCCAGTGTAATGACTGGTGATGTGCCACACAGGCATGTGGCTGGTGCTGCTCGTAGGAGGAGCTCTGGCAGACATGCACCTGCTGTACAGGGTGCAGCAGCTGGTATCACCAGATGCATGTTCTCGACTGTAATGGCGGCACAGGCACATGCTGAACGGCAGAACCAAGAAGGGCAGAGGCTGCAGAGGGCCGCAATCCGTTCCCTAAATGAGAACATCCAGTCATTGGCGAATGCTCAACAGCAGCTTGCTAATGTTCTGGATAGGCGATTAGGTGAGATGGTTGGAATCCTCGACCGAGGCATGTCAATCCGCGAGTGTGAGCTGTCTGTGCTGGAACACCTGGTAGGGGTGAGGCATAGGACATGTGGCCGTAGGCCAGCAACACCACCTAGTGTCGGTCGACGTGTGCATGCCACCTCTCATGCCCACTCACACAGTGCCGGTAGCAGCAGCAGTGCAGCTGGTGCTACACCAACCACACCAGGACACAGCAGGCCATGTGGACGTGGCCCTGGCCGGTCCCAGCGTGGACACGGTTCCAGCGGACATGTGTCATCGGAGAGTGGCCACTCCATACCTCCACCCGGTAGTGCCTGTGCGACCCCAGGCAGGCACGGGTTACGTGGCCGCAGACGGACACAGTGAGCCGTACAACCTGCACTGTACAGTCTGGGGCTGCCAAGTATACCCCGTGTAGGCATGACAGATGGCTGAACTGTGTACACACATACCCACACACAGCAGACACAACTGTAGGGCTCCACCACATCCACATGCATTCTGCACAGTCATGCCCAGTAAATGCACCGGCCCTTACACACACACATGATGTCATCCATCGGTACAGCCTATGCCCCTGGCACACATATCACCCTGTGCATATGATGAAGCCTCTGCTGCAGCACTGTCATCCCCACCATTGGTGCACGGTTATGCAAATATATTCTGATGCACAGGGTGGACAAGTTAGTGAGAGGTGTATGTGATACCTGTGTCCGCATAGTGCGTGATGTGTATGTTGCAGTGGTTGTGTATGACAGGTGACAGGTGCGTATGTGACGTGGGTTGTGTACTGACATCATGCAGCAGACATACCATGTAGTGCAGGTGCAGCATACATTGAGCTGTGTACACGGTATGTGTGATGGTTACATGTGTAGCACCATGTTGGTTCTGTTAACCTGTATGCCTCATATGGTGTACTTGCATGTGCCTACTGGGAGCACTATAATCAGTCCCCCACGTGTAGCTGTGGGTTACCCACAGGCACATCTGGCAATATCAGCATACCACAGGTACCCGCAACCTGCATGGACTCCTACATAGGTACATAGGTGCATAGGTACATACCAGGCTATGTGCCCTACGGCATGTGTAAGCCTAGCCAGAGTGTGTGTGGCTTTCACCACCCCTTAGGATGAGGATACTATATACATTGGTCCACTGTCCCTCTGTCCAGCAGTGACACAGAGATGATGCCTGGCGCATACCTACGATCTCCCATCCACACGTCAGGATTACTCTTGGACAGAGTCAGTGAGGGGCTCTGCTTCACAGGGGCTGGGAATCCTTTCCATGTTGTAGGGGGTCTCTGGGCGATGAACCTGTCCCTCCAGCACATCCTATTTATGTCCGTGTTGAGGTTTCTGTCAGTTGCTTCCGTGCCCGTGGTTGTTTGGAGCCTAGGAGGTGGAACATGTCCATGTCACCCAGGTCGGACATGGCCGTGTATGTCAGGCACAGATCACCTCAGAGCAGACGGTATGAGAAGGTATACAGCCGGAGTCCCTCAGTCGGGCAGCGTGTGACATATGTTTCAGCACCTTTATCCCTGTGTTGTGGAACGTTTGAGGTCCTTCCGAGTGCTGCAGGTGTCAGGTTAGGTACATTCCAAATGTGGCATTGTACCCAATCATTGGTCCGATGTGTGAAGAGTACAGGGGTACAATGACCTCCCCTGATGTGGATGTGAATCCCTTCATGACCAGGTGGGCACAGTGGAATGTCTCCCCAACCACAATGGCAATGTGAGTGTCGAGAGAGGTTACCGACAGGTTTGGTACCCATGTCCCTGATCACGTCCACCATGTTTAATGGATTACCACCTATGTGGTAATTCGGGGTGAACATGTCTTTCCCAAGGGGTAGGTCTATACCTTCCCTGGCATGTAGCTTCAGGCCATGGCTCTGGCACTAGTTATCCATATCTATGAGACCCCAGGTGGATGTCCGTGTCTGATGGGGTGTTGGGTATGGTGGCCGGTGTGCAGTCATCTGCATACCTTGTCTGCCACAATCCCCCTATGTTTGCATGCACATCGGAAAGTTGAATGCTGAACAGGAGGGGGCCCAGGACTGAGCCCTGTGGGCCACCACTCAGGACCAGCTTGGAGTCTGACATGGCACCAGGAACACCAACCCTGTGGGGTTTGACCTCCATCCAGTTGGCAAACCATCATGTGACATATGTCTCTACATGTACGCTGGTGAGCCTTTCTATGATGCCCATGTGGAGTGTGGTTTGAACGCTCCCGCCAGGTAATGGTAGTTTGTGCAAACCGACGTACCCCCATCAATGGCCTCAGTGACTCCTCCAAACAGGTCGACCAGGTTCGGGAGGCAGGATCTGCCCTTGACTAAGCCGATGTGGGTATGTTCCGGTATTTGCCATACACCAATGTCTTTATTTATGGGCTCCAGTATGGACCTCTCCATAGCTTTGCAGACAAGGCTTGTCAAGCTTATAGGGCAGGGATGTACAGAGTCCATAGGAGCACTACCCTGGTGTAGTGGGACCACAGTTGCCGTATGCCATCCATCGGGTACGTAGCCAGTAGTAAGGCTAAGATGAAACAGCAGCCTTATGTGCGAGGTGAGGGCCTCATTGAGGCTGTGTAGCACACAGCCAGGGACACCATCTGGTCCCATTGATGCTGTGTTCACTGCTTAACAGATATCAGCTCTCCCCTGGGCATATGGGATGTTTGGGAGGCTAGACTCTGGTGGGATGGATACGTCCCCTCTTGGGGGGGGTAGATGTATGCACGGAACCTGTCTGCTGGTTTGTTGGCAATGTCTGTGGGTTCAGTGATCATTGTACCATTCTGGAGTAATTCCGAACATAACTGTGTGCTTCCACCCATGTTCCTACCATAGCTAAGGAAGACCTTATGGTTGTCTTATGTGTCCTTTGCAAGTCCAGTCCCACAGGCGGCCTTGGATGATTGTATGAGTGATCGTATGTTAACGCCGGTATTCATCAGTGATGCCTTCCCTGGTACTGATATTGCTCTGTCATGTAGTAGCTTTCAACTCTTGTTGTACGGTTTGTCAATGGCTGGGGTCCACCAGACCATGTGCCTGCCTTTGGTGGACAAGGTCCTGATGTTATCAGGGATCGCTTGGTGCAGACATACCTGGGGGTGCTCATAGAAGGCATTTGTAAGGGTTTCAGCAGTGTGGTCTGTGTTTACCACTGGCATGGAGGTCTTGTAGGGTACCACACCAGTCGTATGACATGTGTGGTTCGCTGTGGAGAGGTCTTCACTGTGGTCTCCCATGCCGTTGTTGGGTGCAGGATGCGGATCTCCAGTGAGTTCACTTTATGGTCTGACCTCACTGTTGAGGGATGTACATCCTGTGTGGAGCATGTCGTCCCCATGTGTGATGATCAGAACTAGTATAGTTCCCCCCCTTGTGGGTATGGTGCATGGTTGTTCCACAGCATTCAGGTGTATGAACACCTGGAACCTTTGGTGTAGGGTGTTGTGTCCTGGGTAATGTTCCCGGTCTATGTATGGGTGGTTGATGCCACCCAATATGACGGTGTTGTGAGAGCATTCATACTCACCAGTGTCTTCAGGAAGGCTGTGCAGGTATCCTGGGTTTGGGAGGATGGTCTGTAGCATGCAACAAACTGTAGGGCAGTCCTACCCATGGTTAATTGCACCTGGATATTCCCCGCTGCTACGTGCATGTCTGCCAACCTGGAGGTGTGTGTATCCTTCATGGAAATGGAGACTCCCCCTCCTTCTGTGTTAGGTCCGGGTTATGGTCCTGAACGCGTGATATGGGGTATGACCTGATAGTGCCGGGGTGCTCTCAGCAGCCCTGAACAATGTTTCAGTCACAGCACTGACATCGATGTCCTCCATACTGAGGAGGGCATTTGAGGGCGTGCAGCTTGGGCGTAGACCACAGGCACTGAGCAGTATTACCCTGTCTGTTCTCCAGGTTTGTAGTGTAGGGTGGTAGGTTTATCATTCCAGCCTTGCCTGCAGTGGGCACTGTGGGGTGGCAGGTGCCTTAGCCAAACCCTTGAAGACCAGGGGCGACAGGTGCGAGCCATCCCTTGCGAAGGGGCATGGCCTGCCAAGCATGTCATCCCAGGTATGAGGAATTTGGATCCCCTCAGACTGACACCGGTAACCAGGCACATTATCAAGGGTGACCACTTGGAGCCAGTATAGTGGCATCATACTTGATGAGGGTGGGATACTGCCCATGGTCAGGGACATGCTGGCCTGGGCTACACAATCTGAGAGGCCCTCTATGTCTCCTTTCATGTATCCCAGGGTGGTATGTCTCCGGTCATTGACACCGGCATGGGCAATGACCGCGTCATACTTGTACATGCTGCGGAGTGACCTGAGTGCGTGTGTTATGTGGCGGATTCCAGCGTCCGACAGGCAGCCTACTGTGATCGTTCCCTTGTTCAGTCTGGTGGGTGGGACGTCGGTGTGTCTGACAGTGGCGTCACCCATTACAAGTGTGTCTGGCATTGTGTGTGTTGCCTTTGGGGCTCTGACTGTTTAGCACACTGACGTTGATAACTATGTGTAGCATGTCCTATGTCTTGTGGAGGCAGTTGCTTGGGTGTCTGCTTCAGAGGGCTCGTTAGGTTCGTGACATGTTTTAACAGTGCCTCCAGGTATGTCTTAGTGTGTTCATGTGTTTGATTAGCATTTGCGATAGTTACATGTGACACTGGGTTTGTGGTGTGCATGGTATCCTTCCCCTCCTGTTTGGTCTTGCCGGTCATGGTTTGAGAGAGCACAGCCCCCTGTCTGGCCATATAGTTGCATCTCTCACATGTATCATGTTTAGTGGGGGAGGTGCGGCTTGTCCGTGTCCATGAGGCACCTGTAACAGTGCCCAAGATGCCCAGATTCACCATCTGAACAGGAGAGGTTGCTAGCAATTGACCCTTCGACATGCCAGAGAACGTGAATGCATTTGCTGTGTAACTGGGTCAGAAGGCACCTATAGGGAAGTGGGTACACAAGGGGATTCTAGGCCAGTGTAGTACTCCATTTACTATACATGTACTTTACCTATGTAGGAATACTATGGGAGCAGGTGCAGAGCTTTTGTGATATAGAGAACAGACAGTCGAGATTGCAAGAAGAGAGGTTATACACGTAAACCTGCGGAGCACGGAGCCGGATATAGTGTGACATTGCTTACACGGTACATGACGCACATGTCCACACATATACTGCACCTGACGCCTGTGGTCGGTGCCACAGGCTACGGTGGACAGAGACATCACATACATGGCATGACACAGTACAGGTATGGTGACATTCTGCAGGTGTCGTACGCAGTGTGCTGGCAACTGACCGCAGGTGTCACCTGTCAGCTGTGGTGCACAGTGTGCAGCAGTTGGATGCTGTACCGGTACAGGAATATGTCCGCAATCACGGTGCGTACACCTCAATGGCACACACCCCATTGTGTGCAGATGGGGACACCTGTCTGTGTGGTCAGCACCCTTACAAGACAATGCACCCACACGCCATGTCACAGGGGGTGGTCTTGCACAGGTGGCCAGTAAGGCTCACGGGTATGGCATTGACAGGGCTGTACAATGCAGCACCAGCATGGGATGGTCACCCTGTGTGGTCAGTGTCCAGTCACAACACTATATCTGCATACACCCTCACAACAGGCAGCAGACATACACACATGTCTACACGGAGGGATGACGTGTTGCATGTACTGCACCATCCACATCCATGCACCCCACACTGAGGTATGTACAGATCTGTACCATGGTGTACAGTGATGTGTGGCACGTGTCACATAGTCCCCCTAATCTGTGGCATACATGGGCACACATTCCTGCACACATGTTGGTGCTAGGAATGCCACACCCGCTATATGGGATATGTGCAGGCATGCAGCAGTATGTAGTGCATCCTGTGTACCACCACTGTATCTGGCAGCTGTGCCAATATTTGCACTTGGGAGGAGGTAGGGGTTAAAGTGGCCATGTGACATATGGTCGATGATGCATGGCCGATGGGCATGCATTATGGCAGCGCTGTTATGTAAAGGCGACATAGCAAACTGTATGCACATGGCAGGGTAGGATGGTGTGTGACACACCTGTGACCAGCACCTGCACACATGCATGTGGACAGGTGTTTAAACACATGGTGTACACACATACTGCCATGCGTGCTTTTACTATGCCACCATATGACGGCCCCCATGATGGGTATGCATGTGGTAGGGGGTTGCAACTGTGTTATGGACACCGGACACCGCTCATGCTCTGCTGCATTGTGCACAGTACACGTGTCACATGTATCCCCTGTTGCCATGTATGTATGCATTGCTACGTTGTGACATGTGTGTCGACATACATGGAACATGGACTGTGGTATGGTATCACAGCTGTCACAGGCAAACTGTACAAGGGTATGTGTCCCAGTGAACACCGCTACACCCTGTAGGGGGTGCATACCACAGACATGTGTCCACCTTCCCTTCGTGTGTGTATTACCGCGTGCGCCTGTGTTATGCATGTGGTACATCACAGGCTTCGTATGTGTCCTGTGTGCAGTCCATGCACACAGCCAGGAAATCACATATATGACATATCCAGACATTGTTTCACTGTGGTACAGCTGCAGTCATGTGTCATATCTGTGTCAGGCCCATGGTATGTGTGGAGCATGCCTGTCCATGTATACCGGTATGGGTGGACTACATCACACCTGTGGGATCATTGATAGTACATGTGCACTCTGCACGACGGACGTACACCGCAACATAGACTTGTGGACATATGTCACATGCTGTTGCTGGACCGTGAGGCATACTGCTGCACCGATGACATGCTGCTGGCATGGCAGCTACAGTGTTCACTGCAGTGTGTACATGTTCAGCCTGCACCCGTGATGCCTGTGCTGTCATCTGTGTGTGTACGTGTAACTGCATGTGTGTCCACCCTGTGCGTGTGTACGGGTTTAACTGGCTGTGACTTGCGCTGTGTGCACTCCGTCTGCATGCCGGATGGCGCGTAGCACATACTACGTGTGTGAGCATGGCCGGGTTGCTGTTGTGTGGGTGGACACACACGACGGTCCACATTCTGCCTTCCATGATCTCACCCCATGTGTATGCATGTCTGCACTGTGCAGATTCTAAGTGTCTGAGCATGCCCAGTGAGCAGCTGTGTAGATGGACACACAGTACAGTGCACACCACACCCATCTGCGTTGATACCCCGTGTGCCTGCCTGTTTCCCCTTCGCAACCGCCATGTCTGTGGCATGGCCGGGTTGCTGTTGTGTGGGTGGACACACACGACGGTCCACATTCTGCCTTCCATGATCTCACCCCATGTGTATGCACGTCTGCACTGTGCAGATTCTAAGTGTCTGAGCATGCCCAGTGAGCAGCTGTGTAGATGGACACACAGTACAGTGCACACCGCACCCGTCTGCGTTGATACCCTGTGTGCATGCCTGTTTCCCCTTCGCAACCGCCACATCTGTGGCATGACCGGGTTGCTGTTGTGAGGGTGGACACACACGACGGTCCACATTCTGCCTTCCATGATCTCACCCCATGTGTATGCATGTCTGCACTGTGCAGATTCTAAGTGTCTGAGCATGCCCAGTGAGCAGCTGTGTAGATGGACACACAGTACAGTGCACACCGCGCCCATCTGCGTTGATACCCCGTGTGCATGCCTGTTTCCCCTTTGCAACCGCTACGTCTGTGGCATGGCCGGGTTGCTGTTGTGTGGGTGGACACACACGATGGTCCACATTCTGCCTTCCATGATCTCACCCCATGTGTATGCATGTCTGCACTGTGCAGATTCTAAGTGTCTGAGCATGCCCAGTGAGCAGCTGTGTAGATGGACACACAGTACAGTGCACACCGCGCCCGTCTGCGTTGATACACCGTGTGCATGCCTGTTTCCCCTTCGCAACCACCACGTCTGTGGCATGGCCGGGTTGCTGTTGTGTGGGTGGACACACACGATGGTCCACATTCTGCCTTCCATGATCTCACCCCATGTGCATGCATGTCTGCACTGTGCAGATTCTAAGTGTCTGAGCATGCCCAGTGAGCAGCTGTGTAGATGAACACACAGTACAGTGCACACCGCGCCTGTATGCGTTGATACCCCGTGTGCATGCCTGTTTCCCCTTCGCAACCGCCACGTCTGTGGCATGGCCGGGTTGCTATTGTGTGGGTGGACACACACAACGGTCTACATTCTGCCTTCCATGATCTCACCCCATGTGTATGCATGTCTGCACTGTGCAGATTCTAAGTGTCTGAGCATGCCTAGTGAGCAGCTGTGTAGATGGACACACAGTACAGTGCACACCGTGCCCGTCTGCGTTGATACCCCGTGAGCATGTCTGTCTCCCCTTCGCAACCGCTAGGTGTGAGGGCATGGCCAGTACACCATTCGGGGGTACACACTACAGTCGGCACCAATGTCTGCTACTAGGCATGTAGCCATGGCCAATGACATCCTGCATAGCCATGGTGACCATCCAGGTGAGTCATATGTGGTTGTTATGCCACAATGGCTGCCTACATCGTGCACGCCGGATGCCCTCTCATAGGGTATACTGTATGTGGTGCATCCCGTATCCATGTCGTGATGTACTGCTCCGTAGTTAGTTGGTATTCCCGACTGCAGCACTACCGTGTTACTGAACGCCCACCTTGGGATGGTAACATGCTGTGTGACTGCGCACTCTGTCTTCATTCCCTATTGGCTGCCTTGCCTCTGCAGATGATATCACCCACCTAGGGGTATGTCTCCTGACAGTGCTGTGCTCAGTAATCTCGGTAGCGCGTTCTGTAAATGCATCATGCTGTAGTATGTTCATGTAGGTAGGCGTAGGTTCGACTCCCGGGCCTTCCCTGTGTGTGTGTGTGTGTTTCCAGCTGCCTCTGCAGATGGACATGCTTTCAGACGCTTCGCAACACATACCTTGGCTATTGTCAGCTATTCCCTTATGGATGATGTCACCCGCCTAGAAGTATGCCTCTGACAGTGCTGTGCTCAGTAATCTCGGTAGCGCGTTCTGTAAGTTCATCATGCTGTAGTGTGTTCATGTAGGTAGGCATAGGTTCGACTCCCGGCCCTTCCCCATGTGTGTGTGAGGTGTGTGTGTGTTTCCAGCTGCCTCTGCAGATGGACATGCTTTTAGACGCTTCGCAACACATACCTTGGCTATTGTCAGCTATTCCCTTACGGATGATGTCACCCGCCTAGAAGTATGCCTCTGACAGCGCTGTGCTCAGTAATCTCAGTAGCGCGTTCTGTAAGTTCATCATGCTGTAGTGTGTTCATGTAGGTAAGCGTAGGTTCAACTCCCGGCCCTTCCGCGTGTGTGTGAGGTGTGTGTGTGTGTGTGTGTGTGTGTGTGTGTGTGTGTGTGTGTGTGTGTGTGTGTGTGTGTGTGTGTTTTCACCTGCCTCTGCAGATGGACATGCTTTTAGACGCTTCGCAACACATACCTTGGCTATTGTCAGCTATTCCCTTACGGATGATGTCACCCGCCTAGAAGTATGCCTCTGACAGTGCTGTGCTCAGTAATCTCGGTAGCGCGTTCTGTAAGTTCATCATGCTGTAGTGTGTTCATGTAGGTAGGCATAGGTTCGACTCCCAGCCCTTCCACATGTGTGTGTGTGTGTGTGTGTGTGTGTGTGTGTGTGTGTTTCCAGCTGCCTCTGCAGATGGACATGCTTTTAGATGCTTCACCACACATACCTTGGCTATTGTCAGCTATTCCCTTACGGATGATGTCACCCACCTAGAAGTATGCATCTGACAGCGCTGTGCTCAGTAATCTCAGTAGCGCGTTCTGTAAGTTCATCATGCTGTAGTGTGTTCATGTAGGTAGGCGTAGGTTCGACTCCCGGCCCTTCCCAAGGTGTGTGTGTGTGTGTGTCTGTGTTTCCAGCTGCCTCTGCAGATGGACATGCTTTAAGATGCTTCGCAACGCATACCTTGGCTATTGTCAGCTATTCCCTTACGGATGATGTCACCCGCCTAGAAGTATGCCTCTGACAGCGCTGTGCTCAGTAATCTCGTCAGCTAGTTCTGTAAGTTCATCATGCTGTAGTGTGTTCATGTAGGTAGGCATAGGTTCGACTCTCGGCCCGTGTGTGTGTGTGTGTGTGTGTGTGTGTGTGTGTGTGTGTGTGTGTTTCCAGCTGCCTCTGCAGATGGACATGCTTTTAGACGCTTCGCAACACATACCTTGGCTATTGTCAGCTATTCCCTTACGGATGATGTCACCCGCCTAGAAGTATGCCTCTGACAGCGCTGTGCTCAGTAATCTCTGTAGCGCGTTCTGTAAGTTCATCATGCTGTAGTGTGTTCATGTAGGTAGGTGTAGGTTCGACTCCCGGCCCTTCCCCGTGTGTGTGTGTGAGGTGTGTGTGTGTGTGTGTTTCCAGCTGCCTCTGCAGATGGACATGCTTTTAGATGCTTTGCAACACATACCTTGGCTATTGTCAGCTATTCCCTTACGGATGATGTCACCCACCTAGAAGTATGCCTCTGACAGCGCTGTGCTCAGTAATCTTGGTAGCGCGTTCTGTAAGTTCATCATGCTGTAGTGTGTTCATGTAGGTAGGCGTAGGTTCGACTCCCGGCCCTTCCCCATGTGTGTGTGAGGTGTGTGTGTGTTTCCAGCTGCCTCTGCAGATGGACATGCTTTTAGACGCTTCGCAACACATACCTTGGCTATTGTCAGCTATTCCCTTACGGATGATGTCACCCACCTAGAAGTATGCCTCTGACAGCGCTGTGCTCAGTAATCTCAGTAGCGCGTTCTGTAAGTTCATCATGCTGTAGTGTGTTCATGTAGGTAGGCGTAGGTTCGACTCCCGGCCCTTCCCTGTGTGTGTGTGGGGTGTGTGTGTTCACAGCTGCCCCAGTAGAGTGTAGTTATTTTAGACGCTTGGCAACACATACCTTGGCTATCGGCGGCTATTCCTTTACGGATGTTGTCACCCACCTGGACGTGTGCCTCTGACGGTGCTGTGTTCAGTGGTCCATGTAGCGCGTTCCATACCTGTGTCATACTGTTGTGCGGTTGGGTATATGGGGGTGTGGTCAATCCCCATGCCTGCCAGCTGTGTCTGTGTGTCTATGCTCCCAGCCGCATGGGTTCATAGGGTATGGCTTTAGAGTTTCCGCAGAACACTTATATCCTGCCGCCATCTCTGTGTTTGTGTATGGTGAGACGCAGCTCGTGGACTGCCTGTGTGCCTGCTGTGGTTGGCGACCTCCGTAGCGTGTTCTCCACGTGCGCCCTGCTGTGGTGTGGTGGGTTGGTGCTGTGTACATTACACTCATGGCCTTGCCACATGTGTCCGTCTGTATCTCTCGTTGTATATATACATACCTATGTTGTGCCCATAGCGCTGCTCTTGCATGGTCAGCTGTCTGTCCCATGTATCGCATATTTGCATGGCTGACACATAGAACTGTGGTACGATGCATATCCACTCATTGTCCATGCAACGTCCGTATTCCAGAACACCCTAGAGACATCTGCTGGATATCGTGGCAGACAGCTATCCTTGCTGTACTGACACTGTACCCGTACACGCCATAAACCTTGTGTATAATTGCCTGTTTATGGTGTGTGTATGTCTATCTGAGCTGTATGCATGGTCGTGTGTGTGTCCCACTATAGCCGTCTGTGCAGGTGTCGCCACTATGGGTAATCCTTGCAGACCGCTGTTTCATGTGCACTTCAGCACATACCTGCAGACCGTACTACCCCTCCTATGGCAGCGGCCTTAGATCAACCGCTGCCCTAGGCTATAGGGCTCCATGGCGCCCACCACCACAACACATGGTGCCTCCATCCTGGTGTACCTACATGACATATCTACTAGAAAGGTGGCCCTACTAGTGCGGCACCCTAGGCAGCCGCAGGATTGGCGTATGCCTATGGCCGGCTATGAGCACATCACAAGGCATACGTTTACATTCAGTGTTTTACAAAGGCTAGGTTATAATACCAGAGTGGGGGACCTCATCAACTATGCTTTAGAATGCGGATTGAGATGGAATATTAGGTGGAGAGTTGACCACACACCAGGGCTGAATGATGAAACACTGATTAAGCCTCTTTTGAGAAGCAGGTGGCTTAAACCCAAGTAACAGGAATGTAGTTTAGGTACAGATATACAGTTAACACACATTAGTCCACTCTTTCTGTTGTTTACCACTGTATTACATTGATATGATATACATATATTCTATATATATTGTTAGATCTTTGATTGATGAGTATTAGGCATAGTACAATATCATATAATACATGTTTTAATAGGATGTTTTTGGAGATGTTAATATATGTGTGTGTAGTTAACATTGCGTCTGCGCTTTATATGCTGTGGTTAATTGTTCATTGTTTGCTGGGAAATTGACCAATGAAAGTGTAAGGAGGGATATTTAAAGCCTGGATGCTTTTATGTTATGTGTAAGTCTGACGGAGCCTACGGGTGAAAGCGCTTACTTGTCTATGAAGGAACCTTTGTATACCATTTGGGCACTGTCCTGGACAATTTCTACGTTGACTGTTTCATCTACCTATGTGTTTTTTGGATTGTGTGCCATAAGGTGCCAGCGGTTATTTTATGTTGATTAGGTGTATTCCATGGTCAATTGACATTAATCCTATTCATTCATTGAAGGATGTTCTTTATAAGTGGGAACGCCATAGTTTAACCATCCTATGACCTTCCTAGTTGACGTTGTTGGTGTGCCATTAGTATGTGTTCCACAGGTCGCCCATTTGTTCCGCAGTATGGAAGCGAGTGATCCCCATTTTGTTTCTGGCAGATTGAGTGCTGTGTATGCCGGTATTCGCATGGCAGTCTGACTTTGTATGGGGAGTGTCTACTGTAGTCCCTATCTGTATTTCCTGTGTTATGCCTTACTGCAGCTGTGTAATTCCACCAGGTTTCCAGTTATGGGTGCCATCTTGGTCGTACGCTTGTCCATCCATGGGAATTGCCTACTGGACACTGGTATAGAGCTGTACACATTTCACACCTGCATTTAGCATTATCCGGTGGATGCTTTGCATTATTAGTGGGGAGTAAGGCATGTGCTATACCCACATCCCTCCCACGGGGCGGGACAACAGATTATCTGCCAAACAACACGGAGCCCCATTTCTGCATACCCAGGATCCCATGGCTGCAACCCTCGACGGTACCCATTACACATCCTTCATGTGCGGGACTGGGATGGGGCGACTTCTATGGACTCGACAATCTGGGGTTTCTGTTCATATGTCCTGCATTTCATGGACACTTGTCATCAACCTTAAACACGCTGGTGGTGCATATGTCTAGCTGTGCCATAGTCACGGCTGTCACTTCTTCTGGGTCGATCGCAGCTGGTTGATATTGCATACGGATCAATTTTTGGGGTCCTACAATGGACACCAATGTGCATATGTAAAGTGTAGAACTTGTTGGACTGTGTCCATCTGGCCAGTGGTTTTGACTGCTGCTGTATGTTCCCCAATCGCGGATGTCTGTTTGACTACCCATATTATGTAGTACTACTAAAACCAGGTTTTTCTAAAATGAACCCAAATGGTGTAAATCCAATGATGCAAGTTAGCAACTGGTTTAAATAATCCTCAGAAGTCCCAATAGGAAATATTTGCCACTTTATTCTTAAAATAACACCACCAAAACATGTAGATCACGAGCGCTTTCGCCCGGTCTTACCGGGCTTTTTCAAGTGTAATTAGCTAAACCAATAACTCTAGCTTTTATAGCGCAAGTGCGTTCTGTTAATTGACTAATTGATTAAAATATCACCATATTATAAATAAATTAAATCCACTTCTACAAGCATTAAAGAGACAAATACATATTTAAAAATGCTCGACACAATAAATGCATTGTTAAAATGTATGTATAAAACTTATATGAATTCAAATGAAATTCATTCTTTATGTTAAAAGTTGTTTGTGAACCATTTGAACCAAATAAAACATCAGTACCATGGTGATATTTTAATCAATTAGTTCTATAAAAGCTAGAGTTATTGGTTTAGCTAATTACACTTGAAAAAGCCCGGTAAGACTGGGCGAAAGCGCTCGTGATCTACTTGTTTTGGTGGTGTTATTTTGACAATAAAGTGGCGAATCTTTCCTATTGGGACTTCTGAGGATTATTTAAAGCAGTTGCTAACTTGCATCTTTGGATATACACCATTTGGGTTCATTTTTGAAACACTTGGTTTTCATAGCACTACATTGTGTTTGCTTGGTGCTCTCGGTTTAGGACCTGGTGGGTCCTTTTCCTAGTTTATTCTTGGTAAACTGTTCCTTTCTTCTTACCCATATTATGTATTACTTGGCCTATCTATATCCATGTTCCAGTAAGCGGAAATACAGCAAACCCTGAGTCCTGGTCATCTTCATAAAAGACATTCTTGAACATAAACCATGCCAAGACAGATGATGACAAAAACGATACACTCCACAGTCATAGGATACTGAGCTCTTTCACCCACTAACATGGGGCAACGTCGGAGTACGAGATACATTAGATAGTCGTCCCTTATATACTTCCTTCAGAGTCAGTTTAAAGTCAGCTAATTAATAGACTTGCTCATAGTTCAGTGGACCGTGCTCCAAGTCTTGATGATAAAGTGACATGTAGAACTCAGTGTTGCATACATTACTGAATGGAAACAATGATACAACAACGATGTGTTAATATAAATACAATATTGGTCAATACCATCAGTATATTGAAACATAGTTGATAATTGTTGTGAGTAAACCTTAGAATGTAGTGTGTTGGTAATGCTTTTGTATATCAATGTGTATAATTGCTGCATTAAGATTCCAAATCATGGAATAAATAAGTACAATTACATGCATATATTGTATAAATATGAATGTAAATAAGGGTCACAATGTTAAATATGAATATGACTGTATTATTACTATATCAATATGATATGGACTAAACTGTAGTTGTTTACATCTTGTTTTCAGGTGACAAATCTATGTCCATGCGTCATATATACGAGCCGTCGGACTGCTGTGTGTAGATATATACATGTGAACCCCTCGTTTCATACCTTGCTTTGTTACTGTCTGTGGATTACCTGTGTACACACATCAATTACCATGCCGTACCTTTCCACTGTACAGGTTCGGGCATGGTGTACGGCTGGTTGGCCCTTAATGTTGCTGTGTGTTGCATTGACCTGTGTCTATCTGGCAATTCGTTGGCGTGTCATGTGAGACCGTCTTGCTTCTATGGGGCATGATCCCGTAATTGTGACGTGCTTCCACTGGCCATATATTTCTCTGTTGTCTGTGATCTGTGTGTAACCTGTCCTTTCAGGACACTTTCTATTGTTGTTCTTCTTTGGTTACATATATGAGTACTTTGGTATGTTGTGCTATTATTGTGTGTGGAGCATTTCTCCACGGGCCTCTGCTGACACTGGACATATATCCAGCTAGCCTAGCCCGGTCAACAAGTGTGAGCCCACTGAACACTTTTCGTACGGGGGCACCTTTTGACAAGTGTGTCGAGTTACAGATGCATAACCGTCGTCTATCCATACTACTAACGCACACATTATTCTATCCACATTCTATGTTTGTCTTATCACATAGCGTGTGTTTCTCACTATTTCTAATGGTACTTTACATGGCATTGCCCGATTCCACACTTTCAGCGGCTGACAGTTTTGAGACATGTATGATTGACGTGGAGGACACGGCCTTAACATTCCCTGCTGTGAGCAGATCACACACGCACACGCGCACTTGCATTTCCTAATTGTGGGTTACGCGCAGGCGCACATGCATATCCGTATTCTGGTTACATATGTTTACTGGGTCTGTGTGGTTACATGGCCTGTGTTAGTTGTGACTGTTCCGATAACATATCTCTGATCCGGATGATGGACGTGTGCGGAACGCACTTTCACCTTTACACATGTAACAGTCTTTGCGGCATGGAAGCATTACGTACACGTGCACATTTATATGTTCTATAGTCGTAATTCAAATGGGACTGCATTCACATTTGCCGGTTACTGTGACCACTACACGTTAGCTGTTTGTCTCATTTACATGCATACCCATGGTACTTAGCTAAATTTACATATCCCCCCACCCCACCCCACCCCCCGCACTCACGTACGTCACAGGCATCCATTCTCCTGCTGGGAAACGTGCAGTACTACATGTTAAACATTCCTCATTCCCTCTTGCTCATGGCCCAGGATGCATATGTCGTGACCGCAGGGATATTCAGATCACAGGGGCTTATATCCCCTACGCATACAGGCCTTCGATTGTCAGGGTGTTCCTGTGGTGCTTTGGGTTTGGTCTTGTCCGCCTAGTGTACGGAACTGCCCTGACCATGTACGAATGTCAGACAAGTCACATGGGCACGGTTTGTCCGTGTCTATGATACCATCCCCCCCCATTATTCCTAACCGTGTGCGCTGATTGGCCGGCGTGCCCGTTGTAGATCTTGTTATAGTAATTGCACACGGTCTGGTTGAACGGACCTATTTCCATTAATAAACCTCGTTTTTTATGACCTGTATCGCTATATTACATGGGTTTAACATTGCGTGACGGTTTCCACCGAGCCACGGACATGTCCGTTGCTTAGTTTGGGGCAGTCCCGCTCTGCTACACACATTTAACATTGCGGAACAGGTTGTACAGCTCAGCAACGGGGACATCGGGCTCTCCGTCGCTGTTTAGTATTGATTCGCTATGTTGACATTATTTCACATAGCATGACAGTGTCGACATTGGTTACGGACATCTCACGCAGTACGTCCGCACCGCCATGGTGCCGTATGTCTGCTTTGGGCGGCGGACAGGCATTATGCTGTGCCATTATGTCTGGGAATATATGGTTTCTTTCCATAGATGATATAGCATACTAGCAATGACCCGCATCTGGGTGTGGGTACTGTAGGTGTGGCCTTAGGTCAGGTGGTGCCCTAGGCAAAAGGACTCCATGGTGCCCCCACCACATCACCCGCTACCCCCATCCTGGTCTACCTACACCAAATAAAGGCTGGAAAGGTGCCCCTAGCAGAGAGTCGCCCTAGGCAGCTGCCTACTTGGCCTATGCCTAAGGCCGGCTATGTGTGTGGTCTCTCGGGCGTCGGCCTCGGGAACGCACCACGTCTGCCGTGGGTATGTCTAGCATCACCCACATCCAGGCGTGGTTTATTGCTATGATGTTCCATGTAATGCGGACACGTGTGTTTGGACAACATACATTAGCTTCTGCTATTGGCATACAATGCTGTGGGTGGTGCCGGTTACCATACATATGGCTTTCTCAGAAGCCGACTTCACACTTCTAAACACTAGTGTGGTTTCCTTTAAGGCCCCTGAGCCAGTGGTAAACATTACTCAAGCCACTGAATCACTTACATATGCCTTCTACCAGCACCTACAGGACTGCATGGATCAGGCAATCCCTTACACAACTGTGACTCTTTGTACCAAAGCCAAGCATCCAGTCTGGTGTACCCCAGCCATACACAAGCTCTACAACAAAAGGAGGTAGCTACTACAAGACAGAGCAGACTCCTTGTAAGGTATGACACCCTTGCTCATTATATGTGAAGAACTACAAGCTCTCATGACATCATCCAGGGCAAATCCGACAGATATATCACCAAGGACTCGACAGACAGTCATACGGCCTTCTTTAGCTATGTTGGACACCTGGGAGGACACTCCCAGATATGCTCGGACTGGGTTCAGAATGATGTGAAGTTTACTGAACCTACACACATTGCCAACATACTGGCTGACAGGTTCGGTGCAAACATCTCTCCCCCTCCCCCCCACATGGAGAGATATCTGTACCAGAGGATTGTGGCCCCCGACACATCTGTAACGCACAGGTGGGAAATGCTCTCTCCAAGGCAGTAAACACAGCATCCATGGGACCAGATGGTGTCCCGGCTGTGTACTCCATGACCTCAATGAGGAATTAGACCCACAGTTAGGACAGCTGTTTAATCTTAGCCTCACCTCAGGTAACGTACTCAAGTTGTGGCGCAAGGCAACTGTAGTCCCACTTCACAGGGGCAGTGCCTACACTGACCCTGGTAATTACCGTCCCATTAGCTTGACAAGCCTTATCTGCAAAGCCATGGAGAAGGATCATAATGGAACTCATAGATGAAGACATAGGGGACTTGCATAATTTGCATCAAACCCAGTTTGGCTTGGTCAAAGGCAGATCATGCGTTTTAAACTTGGTTGACTTTTTAGGGAAGTCACCGAGGCCATTGATGAGGGTCAGACAGTCCATACAGCCTACCTCGACCTGGCAAAGGCCTTCAACACAATATCCCCCTCAGGTATCATTGATAAACCCATCGGCTTGGATGTGAACCCATACATCGCAGGATGGGTTGCAAACTGGCTAGGTGACAGAACCCACACGGTCATAGTTGCTGGCACCATGTCAGACTCACAGCCGGTCACAGGCGGTGTCCCACGGGGCTCAGTCCTGGGTCCACTCTTTTTCAGCATCTACATTTCCAAAGTACAAGCAAACACAGGGGGGTTATGGCTGTCAATGTTTGCAGATGACTGCGAACTGGGTGCCATAGTGGGACGCACATCTGACACAGATATCCTTCAGAAGGGCCTCACAGATATGGATATCTGGTGCCAGGGACATGGCCTACAGCTAAATGCCGGGAAATGCATAGTCATACACTTCGGAAAGAACAAGGTTACCCCTAGCTGCCATATAGGTGGCAATCCACTGAGCACAGAGGGAGTTACCAGGGATCTGGAGACCCAGGTTGTCAGTAACCGTTCGTTCGACACACACGTTGCTAACGTAGTTAAGTAGACCTTCTACATTGCCCACCTGATCATGCAGGGATTCACATCTAGATCTGGGGAGGTCATCGTCTCCTTGTACTCATCACTCATTAGACCTATGATTGAGTACAATGCCCCATTCGGATGGTATCTGACCCGACACCTGCAGCAGCTGGGAAGGCCCCATAAGTTCATCGTCAAATGGATGCAGGGTCTCAGGAATATGTGTTATGCTGCCCAACTGAAAGGACTCCTGCTCCATTCAGTCACATACCACTTGCTCAGTGGTGACCTGTGCCAGACATACAAGGCCATGTCGACCCATATTTGATGACAATTCTTCACCTAATGAATCTACATCCCTCAGAACCACAGGGGCAGGTGACGTGAACCTTGACACGGTCATTAATAGACTGTGCTGGAGGGACAGATTCATCGCCCAGACACTCACTATGCTGTGGAACAACATCCCAGTACATGTGAGGCAGAGCACCTCGCTGGCCTTGTTCGAGGGGGATCTTGACCAATGGATGGGAGACTGCAGATATACCCCAGGGATTACTTCAATGTCACTGCTTGACAGAGGTACAGCAATATAATAGGCATTGTTTTCTTCGGACTGGAGGGGTGGCAAAGGCAACATAACTATGGGCTAGGGTTGTAGCTGCCCTTGGGCGGATAGCCTACTATGTACCTATGGACCTATGAACCTATGTTCATAGTTTGTCCCATTCACACTTGTCTATCCCCTGTCCTCATTCGTATGTGTATATTTCTGTGGCACATGATTGAACTATGTATTACCTGCAGGTATGCTGTGTACAGTGCACATACGTCACGGTTGATTACATTGTATCTGTGTACCTACCTCTGTGATACTGAGGACTACCACACATCCTTCACAGCATTACATGCATATGTCCATACTATTATTCGTTGGCCTGTGGGGGGTTGTCAGGGCAATGGTTACACGTGTCCCTGTTTGTGCACGCATCATGGTGGTCTTTGACCAGCCTCCGTTGCTATCATGGGATGGACGGTGGTGTTGGTGTGTGTTTGGGTTGTGTTTCCACTGCCGGTACATCTGTGGGGGGTGGGGTTGGCACATGTTCCTCTTTGCAGGGAGCCCCATCCTGGACATTTGTGTCATGCATCAACACTTGGCACGTGCCATATGTCCTGTGATATTCGCACAGTCGTGTATGCCTTCCTGCATTACTACTGCGTGTTACTGGCAGTTTGTATCTGGTACGCATGGCTATTATGTTGGATAGCTTAGCCTATTCCCATGCTATGACATACCCATTCATCCAGGCATACACATGTTATTCCATACTTTGCGTTGGCCGTGGGTGTTTGGCCATCCGGCAATGCTATTCTCAATGTGTGATGTCCCACCTTCACCTTCTGTGCATGTGGCACCCTGTTGGGGCGTCCTGCTTGGTGGGCAGATGTTCCGCCATATGTGTTGTGTTTGACATGTCTGCATAGCTAATCATCAGTACGGTGGCTGAACATACTGCCTTGACCAGATGTGTACAGTTATGGACACCGTGGTGTGTGAACGCCTATGGGGTTTCGACAGGTCCATACCACATGCGGGATGTGCACATTCTGCCGACACATTCACATGCAGCCATTTGGATATCAGTACCTGAGGTGGGATGTTAACATGTGGGGTACATATTTGCCCGCGTGACACTGCCTAGGACAATACGTCATACTACATTTGAGGTATACCCATTGTGTGTAAGTGTGCAGCTGCGCAAGGCTGCTAGCTGGGTTGGGTGCACGGTCGTACATGGGTGCGGGTTACATGCTATGACGAGGCTGTTGTGTATTACATTTGCATGCATGGGTTCTGCTTCTGGATATTACGCTTCGGCATACGCCGTCCTATGTGTATGCGACGGGCACGTTGCTGGGTGTAGTACATGTTGCTATGCACATGTTTGTCTGTGTTTAGGGTATCTGGTTTCCTTCTGGTTGTTATATCGACACGGCTGCCCGGCTGTGTACTCTCACTACTGCTGGTGACCATGCCCATGGGGCTACTTGTGTGTAGGTGCGGCGCGCTGACATGCTGCTGTACACCTTCACTGGGTATGCCCACTGACAGTGCATTGCGTGACGGACACGGTATTACGCGTATCCTTTGTTCCTTGCACGGGTACAATTTGGACTTCGTGGGTTAATGTTTGGTTCTCCGTTTTGTGTGAATGGGTACTATGTTGCATACTCTGCGTACGTTTCATTATCCACAGACCCTGGCTGGTGCGGTTACTATTGCAGGCGGCCTGTGACAGTCAGCACTTTAGGTTGCTCATCGCCTGCCGGCTTGGCTATGCCTACGGGCACATCCTACTTGGGCTCACGCACGTGCCCTCTGCACGTGTCTGTGGTTGCGGCGCGCACTCATTACTATGCATGTGGCACTGCTACGCCGATTATACACTGCACTGCCGGCGCAAGCCTTACACCGGCCTTGCACCGAGCTTCATGAATCCCGGGGACAGTCTTAGTCTGTCCTACTGTATAACCTGTTGTATCTCCTAACTTTCTTTCTCTGTCGTAACTTCTGCTTAAACTAACCTCCTAAACCCTCAGCTCTACTACTATAGCCCTATTATAGCCCCTCCTTTCTCTCCCCCTCCCATTCTTCACACTATTTATCTTCCCCCTCCACTTCCTACCAATGTCTGTACATCTTCCTTCCTTTTGAACAATGATTATCATTTTGTTTTTACTCTTATATGTAGTAAATTTAGACCACTGCTATCAGGGCAACCTTTAATGTTCATATTTTTTCTTTTGTTTTTCTCTTTATAATTAATTTGATATTTGAATTGTTATCTTTAATAGTTTTTGTCCTGTATGTTTATCTTTGCTTTTGCTTGTTGGGGCTATTTCTCCTTGGGTCTCCACTGAAAATGGGTTGCTTACTATCAATGTGATGCAAATAGTTAATAACCTTTTCTTTTTTACAATTATTTTGTATTGTGATTGTTACTTAATATTTGCATATTGTCAGTTTATCTTTACTTATGTTTGCTGGGGCTTTTCCTCTCAGGTCTCCATTGAAAATGGGTTTGTTTGCAAACTCAGTTGGACTAGCCCAGTTAATAAATGTGAAATAAATAAATAAATACAATAAACTTTGTTATGCTCCACAGCGTCTCATAAATACTTGAATAATCCTGTCTGTCCACAAACCTATCAAATCTGCTGGGCATTGTCTGTACATATACCCTGTTGCTAAGGGCTGGAGTTCCTTTTCTGTATCCATCAGATCAACTTCCTCCTTTCAATACTTCAAAACCAATTTGAAAGATTTCCTAGCCAAAAGCTGACTTTGTTCTTGTTCAACACCAGGATAAACTATATCCCTAAATGTGAACAAATGAATATTCATACATTACATCTTTACTCTGCCTTCTTTACTCACTTCCTTACTGCTATTAATTTCTCTCACCTGGCTTGCTGTCCACATATACAGTAATTTAGGACATTTAATCAATTCCTGTATATTTTTACATATAGTCTAACATTTCATGAAACAGATTATCTCTTTCCTTGCTAGTTGCACATAAATATAGTACTATAATTCTATAATCATATTCTTCCCACCTCACATCCACAACAGTTACTCTTCTAATTCTTACCGATATTAAATGTAGTATTGCCACTATTTTTTATATAGAACACAGCCACTCCAGAACAACTTTCAGTTCCTAAGCTCCATATTATATTTCCACCCCACATATTTTCTTATGGAAGTCTTTTTTTCACTTGTCAGGAATCTTACCTCTTCTAACTAAATGACATCCACATCACATTTAGCATTCCATTCCAGTACCCCATCCTTCTTACAGTGTTAGTTATTGCTTTTCCTTCTTCTTTTAAGTTTAGAGAAAAATTTTTAAATTTTAATTGTTTTTATCTTTACTCTTTCTTCAGCTGAATATTTTCCCTGGGTTTATGTACAAATAATCCTTGATCCACTGAATCAGATTTTTCACGGGCTAGAACTTCAAAAAAATGTCAGTGACAGTCCCTTTTCCTGACCTGTCTTCCTGCATACACTCTCTTCTCATTTCCTCATCATATTTTTATTTCTTCATCATCACGTTCTTCTTTACCTAATTCACCCTCTCTGCCAACCTCTTGTTGTCCTTCATCATATTTTCTTCCCTTTAACCATATATTTCATCATTTATTGTTTGCTCTTGACTATCCATTTAAAAGTGTCCCCTTTTTCTGCACATTATGCATTCAGACATACATGGTCTTGCTGTACATCTTTTCTCCCCACACAGGTTACATTGTACCTTGTCACGATCATTAATTAAATGAGAAACATTCCCAAAAATGAAACATGATTTTGGCAGGTCAGCATGTCTTACTATCCCTCCATGACCAGCCACAAAAGTAAAACTTGGTAAGTGTTTCACTGTTTTTTTTTTCAAATTTCAAAACATCTTCCAACCTCCATCCTCTATAATTTCTCTCATCTCTGACTTTCACAATGTTATTGGCACTACAGATGTGATGTTTGCTCTGAGAGTGTTGATGGAGGAGTACAGAGAAGGTCAGAAGGAGTTGCTTTGTGTTTTTGTAAACTTAGAGAAAGCATATGACAGGGTGCCTAGAGAAGAGTTGTGGTATTGTATGAGGAAATTGGGAGTGTCAGAGAAGTATGTAAGAATGGTACAGGATATGTACGAGGGTAGTATGACAGCGGTGAGGTCTGCAGTGGGAGTGATGGATGTGTTTAAGGTGGAGGTGGGATTACATCAAGGATCAGCTCTGAGCCCTTTCTTATTTGCAATGGTGATGGACAGGTTGACAGATGAGATCAGACAGGAGTCCCCGTGGACTATGATGTTTGCAGATGACATTGTAATCTGTAGTGAGAGTAGGGAGCAGGTGGAGGAGACCCTGGAGAGATGGAGATATGCTCTAGAGAGAAGAGGAATGAAGGTCAGCAGGACTAAGACAGAATATATGAGTGAATGAGAGGGAGGATAGAGGAATGGTGAGGATGCAAGAAGTAGAGGTGGTGAAGGTGGATGAGTTTAAATACTTGGGATCAATAGTTCAGAGTAATGGTGAGTGTGGAAGAGAGGTGAAGAAGAGAGTACAGCAGGATGGAGTGGGTGGAGAAGTGTGTCAGGAGTGATTTGTGACAGACAAGTACCAGTAAGAGTGAAAGGGAAGGTCTACAAGAGGGTAGTGAGACCAGCTATGTTATATGGGTTGGAGACAGTGGCATTGACAAAAAGGCAGGATTTAGAGCTGGATGTGGCAGAGTTAAAGATATTAAGATTTGCATTGGGTGTGACGAGGGAGGACAGGATCAGGAATAAGTATATTAGAGGGTCAGCCCAGGTTGGAAGGTTTGGAGACAAAGCCAGAGAGGCAAGATTATGTTGGTTTGGACATGTGCTGAGGAGGGATGCTGAGTATATTGGGAAAAATATGCTAAGGATGAAGCTACCAGGTAACAGGAAAAGAGGAAGGCCTAAGATAAGGTTTATGGATGTGGTGAGAGAGGACATGCAGGTGGTTCGTATGACAGAGCAAGGTGCAGAGGACAGGAAGAAATGGAAACAGATGATCTCCTGTGGTGACCCCTAACAGGAATAGCCGAAAGAAGATGATGATCAACAGTTTCAAATAAACCCTGCATGCATTTTAAACATCCTCTTATTTCAGTGCATAATTTCTTAATTGCAAAGTAACATTTTTTAACATTTAAGTTACTGCCAGAAAAATAATTGTTTGCGGGAAAAACATCCTATTTTTATTACACAGGTCCAGTAATTTCATCATCAGTACCTCAGTTTCAAATGTTAAGTCGCAAACAGTCTCTGTCCCAATATGTAGGACCTGATTTCTGGAACTTTAAAACCCAGAATGGTTACCAAATTGCCCCATACATAATATCTGTCTATTATAGTGGTATTGCTTGTTTTTATTTTTTACAGTTGATCTTCTCTATAAAAACAGTTTTACTTATGGTTTATTTTTTCATTTTTTGCCTGGTGTCACTGTTGCATATGTTTTAGTTACTGCATTATCTGTTGCTACAAAACAAGATTTTTGTTTCTGCTTTCCTCTTTTACTTTCTGTCACTGTTGTGTATGTTTTACCTGCTGCATTCCCTGCTGCCACATCACCTAGTTCCTTCTCCATGTTGCCATCCTCAGCATTTCCATAAAAGTCATCTGCAATTTTACTTCAAGAAACAACAGAACTGTCACCTGGATTATCCTGCCTGATTATTTTTAACAGTACGTCATCTGCAAGTACTCCTGATGTTAGTTCTGTTATATACACCGCTCTAACAGACTTGCTTACTTCCTTATTCATTGAGACAGCTAAAGGCTGCTCATTTGTATCATCCATCACAAAGGAATCTTTGTTTACATGTTGATGCTCCCCACTGAAAAAGTTTCTTCTCCAAATTTACATTTTCCACCATCAAACTCATCTTTCTTGTCTTTCCTCCTTCCTGCTGCCGATTCCCTTAGGCCTCATCCTTACTGCTCTAAGAACCCTCTGGCACTATCTAGCAGCTTATAAGTGCAGGGGAATTTCTCCAGTGCCCTAGCCAAATGTCCCCTAGTAGTATAAATACTACCTTGGGTCTCACCTGAAAAAGAGGCCATTGGCCTAGTGGGACTAACATAGTTAACAAATAAATAAAACTAAAAACTTCATGTAGGTAGTGTGGGATGATGCTCAAACTCAAACTTGAATTTCAGGCAGGCAAGAACTTATATCTCTACCAATTAGACAGTGTAGCATTCATTGAAAGTCCAAGTCCAATAATTAAAAATGATGAATTAAGAACACATATCTATTTTTTTACTATAACGACTCCCTATAAAACAGCATAGCATGCATTGAATGTCCCATCAGTAGAAATGATCAAGTAATAATAGATAAAACAACCTTGATGAATTAAGAATCTGTATCAACCCATCCCATAAACAGCCAACCAAGTCCCTATCTGCCATATATAGCAACAGCAAATACACAGTGATTACCAGTACTGACAGCAGGAGTAGAAGGTTACCCCACAAAATTTTGCCTCTATGCCATTCATTACAAATCAGACAGTTATCACTTCTCATCAGAATCAGGGACAAATCCAGAAATAATCAGACAGGACACTTTGATAGAATAAGAGAGTGTGAGTCAATGTACATTTTTTCTGAAGTAAAGAAGGCTATTATAATTCTAATTATTGTCATTATTTATTAAGAGCAATTTATCGCCTGTTTCTCCCAAAAAGGCAATGTGGTTGTATGCAAAACCAAAGTGCATTTATGCATTATATTTTAATTTGACATACCATTCCACCACCAGTCCTGTCCTGTCAATCATGCAACTGATATGCAGATTCCGGTCTGTATTTACTTATAGATAAACAAAAATGGAACTAATAATCAGATGAGACAGGGACCATTCAGGACTTTTCAAATATTATTACTGTGTTAACATGAGTCATTGACATAATAAGAGAATGTCAATTAATATACATTTTTCTGAAGTAAAGAAGAAGGTTATGTTATAATTCTTAGTTTCTTTCTAATCAGTGCCATTATATATTATGTACAATTCTTTACCACCTGTTTCTCCAAAAATGTAACTGTGTAAAAAAGCCATTAATCTAATAAGCCAAACTTGTACCTTTATATATTTGATTTGCATTACATTTTAATTTGATAGATCCACCACTCTAGTCAGTCCCGCATACCTCCAGTTCTTTGCAAAATGTCTAGACTTTTGCCTTATTCTTCATCTGTTTCTTATAATTTTTTTTCTGGCAAAGCACTGGTGATTAAAGTCACTAAATAATGACAGACATAGACTATTCTTCAGAAAATGCATGCTAACACAACACCTGTTATTCTAGCAGCTTTCCAACTTTATAAGAGCAATATTTAAAATCTGTCCCTATTTCTGGTCTTTGTCCCACCACCACTATTATTGTGCTGTCACTAAATAATGACATACATTTCAGTTTCAGACTTCTTATCCTTCAGAAAATGCATGCTAACCCAAAACCTGGCTGTTGTTCTAGCAATAATGGAAGTTGAAGCCAATGCTCCTTACTATCTATAGGAAATTAAATTAATCAATGGACCTTGGAAATTTAGACACATCCCCATCATCCTGCCTTGATCAGATGTTAGCAACTGCAGCCTGAAGGGATACCTGAGTTCACTTATGTGCATTTTTTCTGTTCTCACCCTTTCCATGCCAAAGAAGTGAAAGTAAGTTGTGTTGGTTAGGCAGGCAGGTACAAGGAAAAAGCAGGTTGTTGGAACCGGTAGGGCAAACTCAAGCCTTTTTATTTATTTTTTCTAAAATTAATGATAGTGTGCTCACAGCCATTGAGTTATCCAAAATAAGCAAAAAACAAATACTTTGCTTGACTTGCTGTGGGAATCAAAGATAAAGCCATATAATTTGCCTTCTCTGCACTGCACCCTCCACCTATGTAGCTTATCAAAGGTCTTTGGGGTGGTGTACATGCAAGATGATGTAAAAGTGGGGAGGAGGTATCCTGGAGTGCCACAGACATCAGTGAAGGATGTTACAACCAGTTCTTCTGTTTCTATTAAAACGAAATAAAAAATAAATAATAAATATTTGTGTAAAATATATTTTTTTATTTATTTAGCTCAAATTGCACCCCAGACAATGCAGCACCTGGGACGATTGCTCCTTTCACCCGGCCCTTACTATACTACTGGTTTAGATTATGGTAGGAGCTATATAGTTTTTGGATTGGTGTATGCAGGGCTCCATAGGTGGTGGAAATTGGGCTAGTGTAAGTCTGAGATCTTGTTTTATTGATATAGCAGAAGTGAGCAGATGTGTTACAAGCTGCTAGCACGCAAGTACCTCTAAAATACCCATCTACTCTACCTCTGTTTCTCTAAACAGTTTTTATTTCATTTGTTTTTGGGAAGGCCATGTTTATAAGTATAATAAAACTTTTATTTATTTATTTGTCTTTTTTGACTGGAAAATCCAACTAGGCAGAGCCCATTTTCAGCTGATACCCAGGGAGAAAAGCTCCACAACAGTACATTTATATTAACAAGTGAATTCCAGACAGTTCTCAGAAAAACAACAGTTACATTTTTCATGAAACGAACATAATTGCATGACAGGTATATACAGTAAAGTATTTACATCAACAATTAAAAGTCTGTACAGTTGTTCCAGCTGTAAAATATTGCACAAGTAAATGGCTTGATACTGCAGAAGGGAAAACATTGTTGGAAAGAAATTTAATGCTCTTACATTTGAGTAAAGAAAGGTTTGCAAGGAGTTCAAGATACATAATGAAGTATATAATGAAGTTAGTTATAAAATTATGTAGGAGGGGATGGAAGATAGCATTGTACAGGAGGATAGTGGTCATAGCATATAACTAAGAGAACATGGTATAGAAGTGATTCTATTTAGGCTGACTGTTATAAATTGGTGCATCTAGAAGATTTATAACATAGATATACAGGAGCTGCATGAGGGGGTAGAACAGTGGATGGGGCAGTTAGAAAAAGAGCAAGATGAGAAGTGTTGATTAAAGTGGGGGTGAAAAGGGATGTAGTAATTCAAGTGCAGAATGGAAAGTTGTAAGGGGTGTAATAATTCAAGTAGTAGAAGGAAAAAAGTTTGTGATAAGCTATAAGAAGTTGTGCTTTTACTAGAGGTCTCAACCTGGTGATGAACATGAGCATGACCAAGGACATAAAATCAAATGAAAACATGTAATGTTCTGAATTCTTTTTTTTGCAAATCAAAAAAAAAATAGAAATCAACTTAAATAGTATTTTGCATGTTGTTGACAAATGAATAACTTTTACACTTACACTGTTCTGATAGGAGTATTTATTTGCAATATTTATACTCATTCAATCTGAAATATGTAAATTTGAATTATGAAAATCTTATAATCAGATTTCAGCATAACCTTGTTACAGATGGGGACATCCATCCCAGCCTTGGCCCATCTCCACTTGGTGACAATAGCACCTAGACCACCAACCCCATCAATAAACTACCCCTTAACAGTCCCACAAACCCTTTCCTGACATTTCACTTGAACATTCAAAGTATAAATAATAAAATCCCCAACCTGCATGCCCTCCTAGCAGTTCATTCTTCAGACATAATGTGTTTTACAAAAACATGGCTTAAACCTACTACTGCCGAAAATGAGGTATTACCCCCAGGCTACAACATACACCAATTAGACCAAACAGCTAAGAAGGGAGGTGGGATAGCTGTTCTTTACAAAAATGCATTGTGTTAATACAGATCCAGTTTAACCGCCCCCATTTAGTAACACAGAAATCATTACCAAACTGCAAATTAACAATAATAAATGTATAAATATTGTCTGTCTGCATTCCTCCAGGCAATAAAATAAGCACTCGGGAAGATATCCTCCAATGGTTATCCACTTCCTACCCCCAGGAAACCATTGTTCTTGGTGACTTTAATGCCAACTGGTGCACCTGCTCAGCTGAACTCCCTGTCACCCATATAAATCTGTTTGGGTTCACACAAATAATAACCTCTCCCAATAGGATTAGTAAACCCATCAACAGGGAAAGTATCTTAGATTGTGTTCTTATCAATAGCCACCCAAGCTTGTATGCAGCAGGGACTCTCCATGATGACCTAAGTGATCATTCACTAACTTATATTATTAAGCATAAAACAGAAACCCACTACAAGACTACATACAAAACAATCAGAAATAATAAAAACTTCAATCCTACTAACCTCCTAAATGATCTTACATCAGTCAACTGGTCAATCCTAAGAAATCTACCACTAGATGAAGCCGTAACTTTCTTTAACAATAAATTCCAGAGCATCCTTGACTCCCATGCTCCTGCACGTACTACAAAGACCAAATCTAATACTGCCCCATGGCTCACAAAGGAAACTGAGATAAAAATCAAACTTAGAAATATAGCCTGGACCAAATGGCGAACAACTAAATCTCCCCTCGACCAAGTGAAATATCATCAACTTAGAAATTATACAAAAAACTCATTTTTCTAGACATGAAAACCTACTACCAGATCCTCCAATTTAAACACCAAAACAATCCCCAAAAGTTTTGGACAGGTATTAACCGACTTCTTAATCCAGGACAATCTACTATCCCAAGCCCATCAAACTACACCCATAAATCCCCAGAAACTGTTGCCACTGCCTTTAATAACTTTTTCACTGAAAGTATTCAGTCCTTAGCTAACCGACTTACTCCCACCCACTCTAACTCTACCACTAACGCACTCATTTCTCATCCCCCCTTTAACTTCCAACCTGTCTCTGCCACTTTTATCTGATCCCTTATCAAAAAACTAAAACTAACCACCCTTTCTGCTGACCTGCTTCCTGCAGAGTACCTACAAAAAGCTGCCAACACCATAGCATTCCCCATCTCTATCCTAATCAATAGAACACTAAGTGATGAACTATCCCCTCAGTCTGGAAAATATCCCATGTTATCCCACTCCACAAAGGTGGAAGTTCAACAGAACTGTCCAACTACAGATCCACTGCCATTTAATGAAGAAGTGCATTCATAAGCAGCTAATGGACATCTCAGCATGGCTTTAGGCCACATCACAGCACCACTTCTGCCCTCCTTTCCTTTACAAATACCATATTCCAAAATAGGAACTACAACAGGCTGTCATCAGCCCTATTTCAAGACCTATCGAAGGCCTTTGATAATGGTCAACCACAAACTACTCATCCATTCCCTAAAATCCATCTCCCTGTTCAATCAGTTTATAGTAGCACACAAAATTCTGTACCACCTTGAAAATACTCCGACACTCAAAAATATCATAAAGCTATACAGTAATTCAAGGCAACAACGATCATCCGATAAACTGTTGGTTCAAACCCACAAAGCCATTAACTCAGCTGGTGACTCCCTGTTTGCCAACGTCGTTGGTAAAACTTGGAATTCATTTCCATCTAACCTTACCCTTGAACCTTCTTTATGTCTCTTCAAAAAAGGCCTCAAACAGTATTTTAAAGAGCACTGACTTTGTCCCTGTACTAACATTAATTAATCACTACTTATTCAATGCCTTATTTAAATTAATATTGTATGCATCTCTTGCTCATAATACCTTGCTGCAACCTGTTGTTTTTGTATACTATTACACGCTGTGTATATTGTGAGTACCTACTGGAGGGCTTTGTAAATATGTTTGACTCATGTCTGTCACATTCTATCTGTGTTATCTGGAGCTTTTCTCTCCGGGCCTCAACTGAAAATGGACATATATCCAGTTGGATTACCCCGGTCAACAAATGTAAAATAAAATAAATAAAATATTAAAAAATAGTTTAATACTTAACGATCTCTGTGTGTAAACAAACTACAGGGTATTGGCATAAGAATACCCTCTATTTTGTTGCTGGCTGTAGACTTGAATGATTTATCCTACTGTTATGCCTTGATACCTTTTTTCCTTTTTTTTTTTGTTAACCACAAAAAAAGGTCAGGGGAACAGGGCATTAACAAACAATCCACACAGCCCCATATATAGGATCTGTGCTGATTGTTCTGCACATGAACATAATGTATGGAAAATTTATACCTCTGTATGATTTCATAATGGAGGAGTTCATTTAGGAAGTAATTTACTACTGATAAAATGTAGCAGGATGGTACAGGCACTGTAATATACTACCCTATACCTTCCACAATCCAAGAGTGTATATATATATATATATATATATATATATATATATATATGTGTGTATATATATATATGGAATATAATATACCAATAACCCACAACTGTGTGTGGGTAATGCTGGATTTACCCACTGTTGATGTGATTTATTCACAAGGGCAAAGCCGTGGGTTATTGTTAATATACAATTACATTATTTTAGCAAAATGTTAATTTACTTTCCTTAAATAATGTCCTTGTATAATGGCACCGTGGTGCCCTTCTGCATTTTCTCTGTTATCATGGGGCTTTCCTGATGAACTGTGCATGTATACGGCACTTATACTCTCACATTTACACAGCATATCAGTGCTGTGTAAAGAAGCAATGGCGAAAGGAAAATCTCTGTTGATTTTTTTGCTTCGTTTTTTTAATTAAATAAATGAAACCTGGAGATTTCAAATCAATAGGAGAGATGGGAGAGATAAAATATAAGGATAATTGGTTATGTTTGTCTAGTTTTGTATAATGTACCTGATTATCCCTGTATTTGTGTTTCTCCCATGTCTCTCATTCATTTGAAGTCTCCATTTTTTGTAAGTTTTTTTTTTTTTTTTAAAGAAGCAAAAGTAAAATTTTCGTAGTATATAATAATGTTAGAAAGTCCGGGTGACCAGATTTTTTTTTTCCATTGGTTTGTGCTCAATTTACATGACATTTGGGCTCAAAATCAGCATGCTTGCTTTTGAATGTTAATGGACAGTCATTATATAATATAGAAGTTATAAAATATCATTGAAGTAAACACCACATACACATCAGAAAAAGTCCTTCCTAGAGCTTAAAATTCAACTTTTTGCTGACGATATTTTAATTACCTTAAAAAATAATAATAGCTGTTTAAAAGCATTATGGGACTCAATTCAAAACTTTCAAAACTTTCCAAGTCTTAAATTTAATGAGAACAAAACAAATGTATTGCTTATAAATACTAATAAAAAAGATCTAAATAAAAAATACCATAAATATATCTCTACCAATAATATAATTAAATACTTGGGAATTATAATAACTAACAACCTAGATACTACAATTGAAACAAATTATAAAGAGACCTCAAATAATATTAAAAATCTAATACAAAGATGGAATGAATTCTTCTTTTCAATGGTAGAAAGGCTTAATATAATTAAAATGATCATATTTCCAAAAATTCTTTATGTCATACAAGCTTGTTCTTTGCCACCAGCTAAATCATACCTAAAACAATTAAATGATTTAATGGTAAGATTCCTATGGTATCCAAAAAAAAACAAGGATAGCTATGAAGTATCATCTAGATGATTGGGATATAGGTGGCATAGGTTTACCAGACATAGAAATATATTTGCATTCATCCATTATTAAAACAATATCATTATGGCTAAATACAAAATATACATCAAAATGGAAGCTAGTTCATGAGAGAATCTGGTTAAAATCAGGATTTGTAGTAGCAAATAAGTATACAGATTTCGTAACAAACAATTTTCTATGGCTGATGAAGGAATATATGATGATACATAAGAATAAAAATATAAGTTCCAAATACATTACTTACACATTAAAAATTTTCCAAAATCTTATTAATAGCAATCCTGATATTAAAGCATGGTAATTTCTTTTATATCCAGTAGCGTACACACAAGGTAATATAATAACATTTAATATGGAAGTAGTCAACATGCTTAAAGAAAAGGGATTAATATGTTGGCATCAATTGCTAAACTCTGGAAAACCTCTGACAATAGACCAGATTAAACAGAAATTAAATATGGAAGATAGTTCGTGGTTACATGTACAAGAATTAAGACAGTATATATTAAGCAAACAAGAAACAATGCAACCATCAATAAGACAAAATGTTCCTAACCTTATAGAACATATAATATTACTAACGAATCAACCCATTACTGGAAAGGGATACTTATCATCTATTTATAAAACAAACAAAAAAATAAAAATGCATAATAATGACAAAATATGGAATTATTATAGATCAGTTAATGGACATGTGCCAAATGGCAGAGATAAAAAACGAATTCTTCTCTCTCCAAAGCAGACATCACTTTCATTACATTGGAGACTTTTTACATGGCAATTCATACACAGATCTTATGTAACCCCTCATAAAATGGAACTTATGTTTAAGAAAAATATTGGCTGCTCGAGATGTGATTTATCAATAAAAGCAGACTGGCAACATATGTTCTACGAATGCCATTTGATTAAACCATATTGGGATAAAATAAATTATTTTCTGCACATGGTATTCAATGATAAATTCCAGATTTCCAAATCTATTATTTTGTTTAATGCACCTGTTCCCGACTGTGTGCCAAGAACAAAATATGTAATCTTATGGACTCTCCTAGCTATTGCAAGGAAGAACATTACATCAAACTGGAAATCCAAAGCTTCTCCAACTTTTAAGCAATTCATGAATATGGTGTCAGCAGTATCGCAATTGGAAATGAACACTATTAAAGGAAGAACTGAAAGAACTACATCATTATACGTAGCATGGCAAAAAGTAACTGAAATACTGGAGAATAATGACTGCAGCAGATTATAATCAGGAAACAATTGTATAGAAAGTCAATTATATGTCAACAACAGACACCCTTGTAAATAATTTATTTTGATTTTAATGTTTGATATCTGTTTAGAGGTTTTAGCCTACCTTTTTAAATAATTTGTAAATACTTCATTGTCATAAATAACCTGCATTCATGTGTTCTTGTTTTTGGAAATGAATAAAAATATTTGCAAAAAAAAAAAGAAAAAGTCCTTCCTATGTGTGTGGTTACAATGTAATATTAGCTGATGTAACACATCCGCTGTAATGCCTTATACAGAAGTAAATATATTTACATGTACACACACGCATATAAGCACATACACAACACTGCACACTGATGTATATTTGTACATATGTGTGCATTCATGTATACATTTATTTTATATACTATATATCTATGTTATTTCTCTAGCTATATCTATATCTACCTATCCATCTATCTATGTCTTTACAGAGTTTTGTCAATGAGAGTTTTCATTTATGAGGAAAGAAGCTGGTACCATTTTAAGTGACAGATTGCTATACAGTGAGAATCAGGGAATATGCACTTTTCCCACTGTAGTGCAATTTTGGAGTTGGTATATATATTTAACATGGGGTGCAGGAAGTTTTGCAATCCTTTATGGATCAATGTTTTTTGTCTTTGAGGAGTCCAAAATCCAAGGCGAAAAGAATGGAAATCACAACCAGAGATAGTAGAATACTATCAAATTTTAATTTTATTAACGCTACCAATGTCACACATTTTTGTCTATAAAACATAGACTTCATCAGAACTTAATAGAGCAAAAAGCCTTTTCTATTCTTTATATAGTTATAGGTTGAAAGATGTACCTATCACAAACATCATTCAATAAAGTCATTAATTATTTAAATAACTAAGTAATATAAGTAAGTAAGTAAGTAAATTAATTGATTAAGTAAATAAAGCACTTAGTGGTTGGAGACTCTATCCACAAACATGTTCTTTGAAATTACACTAACACATCTTAAAACAATTTTAGTTACCTCTATAAGAACTTAAAAATTAATTTGAATAAATATTGTTTTTATAAAAGACAGTGTTAAATAAATAGACTTCTAGAGTAACTTAAATATAAAAACATATATAACATTTCTAGTAAGAGTAGGTTATAATTAAAAAAAAAGAGAGAAAAAAACTTTTAATTCTTCTATTTTTTATATTCTTTTAAGAATTTCTTTAGCTAACATGTTATGCTAAAATTATTGCTGTATAAAACTGCTTTTATGGTATAATTATTGCTGTTTAAAACTGTTTTGATGTTACTCTCTATTAAATTGTATGTTTTTTCCTTGGAGCTTTTCTCCTTGGACCTCTACTGAAAATGGACATATATCCAGTTAGACTAGCCCGGTCAACAAATGTAAAATAAAATAAAAATAATAAATAAATAAATAAATATATACATGTAAAATATATGTATATAAAAACATACAATAACACCACACACACACACACACACACACACACACACACATATATATATATATATATATATATATATATATATATATATATATATATATTACACACACATATATATATATATATATATATATATATATATATATGTGTGTGTGTGTGTGTGTGTGTGTGTTTTTATATTTGTTAAGTTACTCTAGAAGTCTGTTTATTTAATACAATGTATTTACTACCCTTTTTCAGAAGTTGTCTGACACCATAACAAATACCTTTTGAAGGTAACATGATAGCAGGATATACTAGTTTAGCTATATATTTCTGGAGAACAGACAATAAAAAAGCATATCAAATGTGTCAAAGCTCATAGAAACTGTTTTGGGATGATTATATTACTAGTAGAAAGGAAGTACATGTGCATATTGTCAGGCATACATAAAGGATGTTTTGTACATTTCTTAATCAAACTATGGGACACAGAACACTGTAGGCAGCAAGGTGCCTGATCCCCTTTGTACACGATCCAGCAACACAGCAGGGTCTCTCTATCAATCTCATTTGTAGGACTACACACTAACAATACAGCTCAAGTCCAACATAGAGGACTGCGAACATCTGTGAGTGTGAACGATGGCATCCCACTGATTTCAGTGGACTGTTACAGTTGTAAAATTTGTGTATCACATAATAGTTAAGATAGTTGTAGTAGGTTTTTAAGACTAAAATGTCATATGAGCAGTTTTCAACTCTAATTCTGAGATGTGTTTCATTTGATTTGTTCTCACAGTGTACTTTTCATGCATTTTTGTTCAGTAGTGAGGGTTGTAATAAAATTCATTAGTTTTGTAGCTTAGTATGCTTTAGTTAGTTTAAACTTAGTTTGCCTATTAGGAATCATTTATTTTGCTGGTAGTAACATTTACTAATTGGCTCGCTGTGAAGAATGTTTTTTTTTTCTTTCTTTCATGTAAATATGTACAAATTTAATTTATTAGGTAATGATGTGGTTCTGTTTCAAAGCATTATCTCCCAACTCTTTGATGAACCAACTTGTTAATTGGCTGCCCAGTCAATTGGCCTCAAATACACAGATTAATTTCTTTTTGCAGGGGCAAGTCCCACATCACATAACGTCCTAATGGGACTTTGCTTTTATATAACTTTACGTATTTTTCTGTCTCTCTATCTATCTATCTATCTATCTATCTATCTATCTATCTATCTATCTATCTATCTATCTATCTGTCTATCCACCTATCTATACATCTATCTATCTAATGAAAAATCCCTGGAAAGGGCTACAACACTTACAGGAGTAATGGTGATCTCACTTCCTCGTTACAACAATGAGAAATGCTTCTGGTAACCTATAAAGGAAACACTTTGCAACTCAGTGAGTTGGTTTTCATCTGGTTACATTCTATCAATATATTGTAAGCTGGATGATGGAGTTGACAGTGTTATGCTTTTTGTGGAGAGCTTCTGAAAAGCTAAGAAGATTTGCTCCTGCCACTAATATGTACTTTTTCTACCTGCTCTTCTTTTTACTTTGGGGGGGGGTGTTGAGCACTTTGTTACAGCTGGCTGACCTCAGGGCATATTCAGCTATTTAATTTTAGACTTGTGAACAGCAGCATGAGAAACAACAAACATACTAGTATATACCTTTCTACCTGCTCTTCTTTTTATTTTAAGGAGGGGTGTGCTGAACACAGTTACAATTATCTGATCTCACAGCAAGTTCAGCTATTTAATTTTAGACTTGTGTGAGCCGCAGTGAGAGTGAGCAGCCGCGTGGACTTTGTGTGAACTTTGAAGTGAAAATGTTGAGATGTGTCTTGCATGGAAGTGCAATGGGCACAACAGTTGCTAGAGACACTGGAGAGTTACTGCAGACCAAGACAGTATTTGAGATTAATCCCATAAGTAGCTGAGCAAGTTTTTTAATAATATGGACAAATAGACTAAACTGTGGTTAAACTCCCTCTCTCTTGGATGAAAAATCTGTACTACAGTCTTTTCGCTGTAGAATATCCAACACTTCAGATCAGAATGCTCTGGATCAGGACAGTGAGACATGCATGATATCATGTATTGTAGCTGACCTGGAATCTGAAATATAGGATTTTAGGGGGGAGAGCAGCATGACTATAGAGAATTGCATTCCTATAACATGTACTGAGAAGTGTGAGCTAAAAGGTAATACTGCTAGTAACCATATTTATGTGGGGCATAGGGAGTCTGTAACAACTGACCAAGGTTCCCAGACTGATAATTACCCAGGTACAGCTGAACCAAATATCTTAAGCAGCGATGTGTAGGGAAGTAACAAATTCCTATTTGGTCAGATCTCATTATTGGAAGTAGAGGTGCAAACTGATGGTATCATGTTCCCTAATATATCACAGAATGATAGTTTACCCACTGTATCTAGGGTAGAGGCTTTAGATTACAGCAAATCAAATATTCAGAAAACAAGTAAAGGATATAGAAAGGGATAAGGAGGAGACAGTGATTTTAATGAGAGCCGTTCGCGTGATCTGTAAAGCAGGGAATAGACTAACAGTAGAGCAGTAAAAGGAAATTTTAGGATAAGACCTGAGTCAAAAGAAACAGAGTTAATACATGTACCAGGGGTATTAGTAGTAGGTGATTCAATGAGCAAGAGCTGTATGAGACCTTTGTGTGGTATTGATAATGCAAAATTGCAATCTTGAGCATGAGGAAAAGAAGAATGCAAGGTATATGTTTTGGCTTTTAAAAGTTGATAAAAAACAGGAATTATTATGGTTCACTTATAGTACATGTAGATGTTAATGAGTCAAGAAGACTCCCTTATTTCACTTGTATAGACAAGTACATAACATTCTTGAGATGTGCCTTTCACAAAATGTGAACTTGTGTTTTTCAGAAATCCTACCATCTCCTGCATTGACTGACTACCAGTTTACTAAAACAAGGCTATTTACTAACTTAGGATATAGATCTAATTAGAACTTGGGATGAATTTTGTATGAAGGAAGATTTATATGATAAGAACAGGTTTCATTTGAATTATCATGGGGATAAACTATTGAGCAATAAATATACTGATATTATAAATCATTTGTGGACTTTACTCATGCATAACAGAAACATTAAGGAAAGGCAAATACAGTTTTAACAATGTATTATGCAAATGCAAGAAGTTTGAATAAGAAAATGAATTGCAATTGATTTGTAAGGAGAATCACTATGATGTAATTGTGATTAGTGAATCATGGAGTGTTGCAGCAGTCAGTTTGCCTGAGTATCATTAATATGTATGCTTGATGGGTAATAGAAAAGTTGGAGGTGTTGCAGTATTCATTGCTCATGGGATATCTGTCAGGGTGATTGATGCTAACCATAGCTGGGAATTTTTATTTTTAGAATTAGCTGATAAAAAGCAGCTAGTTTTATTAATTTGTTAGTTTGTTATAAAAGCCCCTCTTTTGCAAAACCAGACCAATAATTGTACATAGATTGGTTAAACAAGTTCATGAATACCACAGATTTCATAAGTTTGGGTGATTTTAATTTTCCAAAGATAGACTGGGTGAAGGGAACAACTGGGTCTGCTCAGGAAGAGGAATGTTATGATCCTCATCAGCTTCATAACCTAACACAAATTATAGATTCTCCTAAAGGTTATAAAATACTTTGGATCTTTTACTTTCAAACACTAATCAATGTACAACAGCTGTTCCCACCTGGCAGTTCAGACCATACAGCTTTTGATTTTATGGTAATAATAACAGAAAAACTATTGAATGTCAGCTTAAGTTTGTTTTTGATAAAGCTTTAATTTTTCATTTAGATATAATTCAACAAATGAGTTCCATGGCTATAGCATGGGGTCCTGAGGGAGTTTCCACAACCTGGAAAGCGTAAGAGAATATTTGCTATGGATATTTACGTAAATACAGATAACTTATTGCTGTGGATATGTAGGTAAGTACAGAAAACGTATTGCAGTGGATATTTAGGTAAATACAGAGAACTTTTATTGCTATGCATCCTGAGAGGTTTACTCCTCTGTAGTGGAACTAAACTCATACCAAATTACTGAGGAAAAAGAATAAAAAGTTTAATATCTGCCAGAGTTTTAAGAGTGAAGCTTCTAAAAGAACTTATAATCTGTTCAATAGGAGACTGAAAGCATCTTTATGAAATAACTATAAGTATGAATGGCACCTATTTTCTGCAGTATCTGCTAAGAAATTCAACAAATATGTTAATTGGTCTAGAGGTAGGTACAACACTCTAGGCCCCATAGTACATCCATAGGATGGCATTATATGCAGAAGAACAACTAGCTAATGAGTTTAACAAGTATTTTTTGGAAAGGAATACCAGTGGAGGAGAGGATATCCCTGAAAATAAAATAATAATTAGTGAGGGATGCGTGCATCTTAATATCAATCTGGATATGGTCACTTCATCCTTGAGATGATTAAAATATGATGTGATGGGGCCTGACAATCTTCCAGTGCCATTATTGGTTCTATGCAGTAACTATTTAACTACAATTAATACGTCTTTGTTTAAATAAAATGTTATTACATGGTACTGTCCTTACAAGCTAGAAACCTTACATCTTTAATTGGATAAAGCTTTGAAAGGTGCTTGTTAACAACTTAAGCAATGATTCTCAAGTCTATTCTAGGGACATCTCACAATGTGACTTTACTCAAAATTGCTCAACTTTTACAAATCTGATAGATTTTTTTGAGCCAGTTTTTTTGGGTCTGGACCAGGAGCTTTCGGTGACAGCTGTATATTTGAATTTATCTAAGCCCTTTGGTAGCATATCTCACCCTGCCATTATAGATGTGATGCGTAAGCAATCAGTAAAACCATATATTTTCTGGGTTGCTAATTGGCTGACCAGAAAATACTAAAGGGTAAAAGCTGAAAATTATGCATCTGATCAAGAAGGGTATCCTGCAGGATTCCACTTTTGGCAACAATGTTATATAAACCTTCCTGGAGATTCAATAAGCTCTTTGTATGCTTAATACAAAGTCTACACAGAGTTTACGTGTTTGTGTGGTAAGCAGAAGTGCTAATTACATAAGCATGGCTCACACTGTGTTTAACTGTAAATAAGTGCAGTTTCATAGCCAGCAACAGTGTTGCTAGCCAGGCAACTGTGTAAAGCAATAATAACACCTACAGACAAACTAGGTATGTGGGATTGCATGGAATGCAACAATGATTAGCAGGATTATTAATAAAGCAATGCGCATAGTTCCAACACATTGCATGAAAGTGTAAACAGTGCAGAGTTTTGTGGAAACCTGTGTCAGGCATACTGAATAAAAGGGGAAGTATGTATACTGAAAACTAGCACAGAGATGAATTGTACAAGTGAACACGGGGAAGAGGACAGGAAATGCATAGCAGATGAGGGCATGTTAATGAAGACAGTTGTAGCTTGAACAGTAAATAATCCCATATTGACATGATAAAGTATGGACTGCACAGTTATTGTATATTATGTGACTGTCAAACAGGTGACATATCAATGAAGCAGACACTTAAGCATCCTGATATGGACAATGGACAGGACATATATCAGGGATGGCATATACAATTGGGTTATGTGCATATTATGAGGCTGTGCAAAATGAGTTGCCTGAATATGAATGTATTGTCAACATAGGTCTCAACCAAGCAGAACACATAGTAACAGGGACTTGGACAACAGTAGACAGAAGCAAGCACAATCAGGGACAATATCAGAATAATACTACCAGTAATTCCATATCTTCCCCATAATATATGTGATTATGAGTGATCATAGATGGTTCTGCACACTTGTGCAACTACTATGATTTGTCAGCAGTCTCTGAGAGGAATCAAACACACCTCCTTCACAATGTAACATCTGTTGCAGATGTTCAGAGGGACATTGTTATGCCTGTGTTAGAAATAACAAGCAATCCTGGCTAGTAGACAGGTGTGCATACCACTTGGTCTACTCATAGGGAGTGTGCTGTCCATATTATAATTATCTTGTGTATTTGTGTTCATAATGGAAATCATCCCTGTGATATTGTGAGGTAGTGCCAGCTATGCCACAGAGAGTAGGGCAAGCCATGTGTAACATATGCCAGCTTAGCTAGCTGAAGTTGGTAAAGAATTTTTATGTTATTTGTATATCAAACTGATTTGTACAGTTACTTGTTAAAAAGGTATTTCTAAACCTGCTTGTGTTAAAAATACAGTAATAGTGGGTCTTGCTGGACAGAAAAGAAATATACATTTATATCAGACTTTACTGTTGTAACTGAGGAATGTATATATGTTAACAGAGAATGCTGGGAAGGAAAGGGTTAAGCTCAGCTCAGCTTGGTGTAGGCCATAACGATTTTATCTCACAGGCCCGAATGCAGCTAGAGATACAATTTCTGGGAAAGGCAAGGGCTCTTATTGTCCTAAGTGGTGAACTAATTGCTACCCTGGGGTGCCAGAGAATGGCTGGTTAATTTCTACCGGAGTGATGAAAGGGATGGAATTGTTTTATACCCTCCAGATGCCTTACCAAAGTGCTAGGTATGTATTGTGACACATCTGTGCTAGATCCTGGTTCAGTTTCTAGTCATGGGGATATTATGGGAACCACATAATCAGGTGACCAGATATGATGTCATTCTATAGCCAGCACTGGAATTGTATTTAGTTATTAGGGAAAGATGTGATAGTGAAACTCAGCACTCTGTCTTGGACCAGACAACAGGACCACTCACCCACTTCATCTTGCCTTGCTCTAGCCAGTAAGGAACAGTAATACTTCCATCAGTTAAGAAAATAGAAAGATTAGCTAAAATATTGTTTTTTCTGCATGAATCTTTCCATCTGTGTTGTTTTTATATTTCCTGTGAATTGAAACTCTGGTGTTTATTGTAAACAGGTATTCAGTATTTTCATGTTTTCTATTTTATTATTTATTATTAAGTACTGTACCGTTCATTGTGGCTGGTCTTTTAGAATATAGTTTAACCTGTGAAAGGAATTACATTTATTTGGTGGCACTGTAGGCTTCATGCTTCTGAAATTCTTGCCTCAGGTCAAACATTACCTTTCGTATAAGTATTAATTTTGCTGAGAGTAATTGGGTACCTCAGTGTGAGCCTTAAAGTAGTTTGCTAATGGCAATAAATCTACTTGGTAGTGTGGGTGAAGATGATATAGCAGGTAAATCTGTGCCAGCCTTTCCCAGGTGTGGGTGTAGAGTGTGTGTGTGTGTGTGTGTGTGTGTGTGTGTGTGTGTGTGTGTGTGTGTGTGTGTGTGTGTGTGTGTGTGTGTGTGTGCACGTGTGTGTGCATATGTGTGTCAGCTACTTGAATGAGGGACACAGAGCACTGATCTCTGCAGTAAGAAACATGGAGCCTTATTAGGGACCTGAAGAGGGAAACTCATCCCCAGGACTGTGTATGCTTCCTTTGTGCTCTTAAGGGAAATTGTGCTTAGCGCAGAGAGCTGCATCTGGAGATACTGTGTATCCATTTTTATTCTAAGTGAATGTTCCCCATCAGTGTCAGTGGTGAGGATTGAGGTTTCCTGATTACTGGCCCAGAGGAGGTATGTCACAATCCCATCATGAGTTTCCTTCATCTATGCTGTCCCCATGGCTGTGGCATCAATATTTTGTGTTGATACTGTATGCATTATACCAGTACCACACTTGGATTCTATGATTGCCCACAATTTACTCTTACACAAAGCTGGTTGGAAAAAGGATGTGTAAGTTAGTTTTGATGTCTGGCACTTAACTAATGGACAGGAAAAGGACTACCACAGAGCTCTGAGGTAAGGACCTGATCACTGGACTCTACATAGAGGTGAATTTACAAACTGCAACATATTTCGCAGTCACGTATGTGTTCTGGTTGTCTACCCACTTGGTGACATAGGTGTGTATGTACACTTGTGACTGTTTTTCTGTAATACCTTACTGCTGATTTGTGTCAAATGCCTTGACTATGTCAAGTTACACAGGATGATAGTGTTGTCATCATGCATGCCCTTGGTAACCTTATTGAAGACAGCGAATATATGTGACAGACATGATGTCGCCTGAACAAATCATATGTGGGTTTAGTACACAGTCAGGATATTACCTGTGTACTTTAAGAGAAGGTTCATGATGACTCCTTGGACTACCTCACAGATGAGGAGTCAGGATGGTCCTCCTGAGCCAGAAGGATTCATGTTGCTGAACACCCCTCTATCGGAACATAGGCTATCGCAAGTCTGTGTTGACTTATGGATTCAACTGTGTCTGGTAGTTTGGGTTTTAAGTCAGTTGCTAGGCAACCTATAATGTTGTTAGGGCACATTGCTTTTGTGTTATTAGCCATAGAGACTGCCGAGATATGCTGCCCTGCTGAAAATAAAAACTGAGTAATGTTTGCATATATTCTTTGGCTGATGGCAGTGATGAAAGGGTGGTGAGTTGTGAGAAGATCTGTCAGCTAGCAGATTGTCTATGTCCTGTGGGTGGCACATTTGCTGGCATCCACCCACAGATCTGTACTTAGTTGTATATTCCACTTAACATTTCATATGTAGTGGAACAAATGATTTGTGACATGACCAATACAGCCTTGGTCATTCATCACATTCCACACACTGTTGCTATACACACAGACATAAAACTGCACCAGTGTCACGCACTTACATCACCTGCTCAACATGTGCCTATATGTGTTTTACAGGCAAGTTGTGTTTGAGTGGTCTGATGCCACATCAGGACACATTAGAGAGCAGTTGTTTGTGGCTCATGCAGAACATTTCCTGACACAAATGCTAATAGTCACACAATTGTGCTGCTGAATACTTTAAGTAATCCTTTGGTGTAGAAGCACAACTGCACATACAATGAATTCTACAATGTTGCAATTGTATCAAAACATGTGATAAGCTGATTGTGTATATCATAGCATAACAACGATGTGTATGAGACAAGACGTATGTGACCATGTAATCAATATGAATTGATATTGATGTCAGTCACAGAACATTTAATGATGGTATGTAGGCACATGCACACCTGTGCCATACTGCAAGTGTCACTGTAATGCTGGAATGTGAAATGTATAGAAGGTTGATCTGCTCTATTACAAAAACACATGTCCTAATACACCAGCAATATACATAACACTGTATCATACCATGTCAACAGTTCTTAGGAAGCATCTTACTACAGATATTATAAAAGGAGCATGTACTGCAACGGCATCAATGACCATAAATACACTAGTTCACATCACAGACTGTAAGACACTTTTATAGCCATACTGTACATTCACACCTTATTATAGCACATGTTAATGACATAAACATTAACATGTCAACCATCCATAGGGTCATAGGACATTATTAGGCTAATGGCCAATATCACATGAAATCCTAGCCATTATTATACCTTGTAAAAAATCCCTATTTTATATTAGAAAAGATAGTAAGCCTATTGTGCGTATGTGTATACTTGTTTGATTCCATTACAGCATAACAACCACGTGTACAAGACAAGACTAATGTGACCATGTGATCAATATGAATTGATACTGATGTCTGTCTCAGAACGTTTAATGATGGTATGTAGACACATGCACACCTTTGGCTTACTGCAAGAGTTGCTGTGATGGCTGAATCTGAACTGTTTAGAAGGTGGCTCCACTACATCAACATGACAGCAATATACATAAAAGTGCATCATACCATGTCAACAGTTCTCAGGAGGCATATTGCTACAGCTGTTATAGAAGGAGCATGTAATGCAATGGCAGCAATGGTCATCAATACATTACTTCACATTACAGATTGTAATAGCCCTCTTGTAGCCATACTGTATGTCTGCACCAAAATATAGCACATGTCATTGACAGCAACATTGACATGTCAACTGTTCATAGGGCCATAGGACATTATTAGGCTACTGGCTAAAATATGAAATCCTAGCCATTATTATGCCATGTAAACCAAATCCCTATATCTATATCTATGTTATGTAAGATAGTACGACTGTTGCGCATATGTGAAAATTTGTTGGATTGCATTATATCCTGCCACTGTCCATATGGGGCATGTGCTCCACACCATGACAGAATTAGCAATCACACATGCAGTGGTCTGGAGATGGCTTGCAGAGGCTCATGGGAAAACTCTGCTTCATGATGTGTGCATGCATGTTTGACATGAGGACAATCTCCACTCCTATACAGGAAAGATGTCTTGTGGCCAGTGGAGAAAAGAGGATGGTGAATGCATGGAGCTACATGAAAGGTTTTCCAAGTTGTAGTGTAATAAAAAATGATTCAAAAGATCATACAATGTCCATAACATACCACCTACCCCCCCACCCACACAACAGTAGACTTGGCCTGATTTGAACATTATATCGGTGTAGGTGTAGAATATGAATGCCATGCAATGCCACAGTAGAAAAAACACATATGTCTGACAGTAAAACTGTCATATTGCACTTTATGAGTATAATAGCATCATTGTATTCTGAGGAGAGTATGTTGGGAGGGCATAGATGTGGAGTCACACCCCCTGTGTAAAATTGTCTCCAAAGTGATAAGCTTATGGACAGACATGGAAGTCACCTGCTGTCAGATTAGAATCCTTATATGTGTAGGTAAAGTAGTTTGCAAACACAATAGTTAATGTTACTGTCACATCCCAGGTTTCTTTGAATGCTGTCAGAGTGCATGTTATACAGGATGACATCATCATTGTATGCTTCAATGAGAGGTTCAGATTAAGGTTTGACGTAGCTGTGGACTTACATGTCATTCTAAAATAATCACCATAGTAATTGTTGACTACACACAGTTGACTGCAGTGAGACTAGAACCCCTCTCTGTCTGTTTATACAGCATAGTATTTAACATAAGCACCATGGCATGTCTGTTTTTATAGTGTCCAACAACTCTTTATAGCTGATGACATCGACAGTGCTTGGTGAGAAGAGGATGATAATAGCACTGTCTGACATGCTGGTGTAAAACAAATGTCAACCAAGTGAACGCACAAAGACATACCAATTGACTGAAATGAAAATAAAGTCCTAACTGCCTAGTTACACAACATAGTACTTAATTCAAGCTCTACAGCACAAGTATGTATTTTTATAGTGTCCAACAACACTTTATAGCTGATAACATCAGTAGTGTCTGGTGAGAAGATGGTAATAGCAGTGTCCCCCAGGCTGGTATAAAATGGTCTCTTAAATGTCAACCAACTGAACAAACACATACACACACACACACACACACACACACACACACACACACACACACACACAAACACACACACACCAGTTGTAGTGAGATTAGAACCCCTACTTAACTAAGCACATCCGACTAGAAAGCTCAGTACTTAAGGCACATGTCACAGCACAAGTCTGACTTTTATAATGCTGCAGGACAATTATAGTGGAAAACATCAGCACTGGATGTTTGACAGAAGATGTTGGGAGGCCCATCTGAAATGGATGGCTAGCCATGTACAACTGTCAAGATATTAAAAATCTGCATGTTACCAGATTAATGAGTGTCCAAAGTGTAGCATTTGCTGCTGTGCTTCCAATGTGTGGGTATACCTTAAAATGACATCTTTGCAAACTATATGCAAGCAGCTGTACAGATGACTACAAGTACTATAAAATCTGAATGTGTATTGTTAGCATAAAAATGTACATGATATATAAGAAAACATTGTTTATTTAATTCTGTAGTGTAGTTGATATACTGAGATGCCTAGTTTCAAGTGCATGGGTGCATGTAATACATGGCTACAGTGTAAATATGCGTTCTTTTCTTAAAATGTGCCTTCCCTTGTTTGGGTTTTCATGTATACTTTCATGGGATGAAGACTAAATGGGCAATACACATAAATAATACATGCTAATGTGCACTTACCATAGTGCACTGCCAAGCAGCTGGTTGGCACAATCAATGGCAAAGTGTTTGCATGTGAGATACACATTTATACTGCTTTTCCAATTTTTGCTTAGTTAAGTGGTGAACCATTGAAGGAAAAGGAGAGAAAAGGAGAAGAGCATTTTGCATACCAGTCTTGACTATATGTAGTCTTCTTCTTCTTCTTCTTCTTCTTCTTCTTCTTCTTCTTCTTCTTCTTCTTCTTCTTCTTCTTCTTCTTCTTCTTCTTCTTCCAGTTAGGGGTCACCACACCAGATCATCTATTTCCATTTCTTCCTATCCTCTGAATCTTGCTGTGTCATACCAACCACCTGCATGTCCTCTCTCAACACATCCCTAAACCTTATCTTAGGCCTTCCTTTTTTTTCCCTTTGACCTGACAGTTTCATCCTTAGCATCCTTCTCCCTATATACCCAGCATCCCTCTTCAGCACATGTCCAAACCAATGCAATCTCACCTCTCTGGCTTTGTCTCCAAATTATCCAACCTGAGCTGACCCTCTAATATACTCCTTTCTAATCCTGTCCATCCTCATCACACCCAATGCATATTGTTATCATCTTTAACTCTGCCACATCCAGCTATGACTCATGTCTTTTCATCAGTGCCACCATCTCCAACACATATAACATAGCTGATCTCCCTACCATCTTGTAGATCTTTCCTTTCACTCTTACTGGTACTAATCTATTACAAATCACTCCTGACACTCTTCTCTAACTACTCCACCCTGCCTGCCCTCTCTTCTTCACTTGTCTTCCATACTCACCGTTACTCTGTACTGTTGACCCCAAGTATTTCAACACATCCACCTTCACCAGCTCTACTCCCTGCATCCTCACCATTCCTTGGTCTTCCCTCTCATTCACACATATATATTCTATTTTAGTCCTGCTGACTTTCATTCCTCTCTTTTCTAGGGCATATCTCCACCTCTCCAGGGTGTCCACAACCTGTTCCCTACTCTCAATACAAATCACAATGTCATCCACAAACATCATAGTCCATGGGGCCTCCTGTCTGATCTTGTCTGTCAAGCTGTTCATCAGCATTGTATATAAGAAAGAGCTCAGAGCTGATACTTGATGTAATCCCACCTCCACCTTGAACACATCCATCAGTCCTACAGCAGACCTCACCACTGTCACACTGCCCTTTTACATATTCTGTACCACTCTTACATACTTCTCTTCCACTCCCAACTTTCTCATAC